>NC_136984.1:25135240-25277740 GCF_032717465.1 Coenobita brevimanus
TTGCATTGGAGTGCGGAATTTGCAGAAATATCAGCAATGTACATCCGCCACAGTGGTGTATTGCCGCGGCGCAACGTCACACGTGTTGTTCTATTTTTTTTTTTTTTTTTACCCCCCAGAACAATGTGAATGGTGTTGAAATGTTGTGCATATATTGGATACGATGATATCGAATGATATCAGTACATATGTTAGGATTGGCTAGAAAAAAAAATTATGAATAATTTTTCACATTTTGTATATAAAATATATTTCTGGTAGTTTCGAGTTATTTTGCATGTTCATGTTGTGAGTACAGTTGGAAGAGGGAGTGAATGGATTAACCCGCCCCGTCCTGGAGACGTGAATTCACGTCCTCACATGATGTGCACTCATATCCCGGAGATGTAAATTAAGGCGGCAACATTGCAAGGTCCCTAATTTGCACAATTTTCAATTTTCGTGAGTGATTTTTGGCACGTATACACGGGACACCTTCCTCTAGAAGATGCCAGGCAGGGACAATGCCTTACCCAGCATGACCTCCTCCCCCCCCTGCATGACCTTTTCTCAGCAATTCACCTGTTATCAGTGACCTGGCCAGTAAAGCCATGTCATGCCACGGTACGAAATTCAGGGCCAGAGTGATTCCCCAATCGATGACAATGTGGAGGACAAACATTAGAGGAAGAAACAGTCAGAAATGATGATCAGGTAATGTGGCAAAAAAAGGTCAGGAATGGTGATGAGTTAGTGAGTGAAACAATGCTTATAATGCCTATATTACTGTTTGAAAACCAATATACTATATACTATCGTACTACATATAAATTCGTACCAAATAAATAAATAAATACCGTTTATGAGTGGTGTAGAATAGTTATCCTCCCATAGAACTCATTTTCTTTGCAGCCAGCCTGATAGAAAACCCTGTAAGGTAAGGAGGTACTCCTACCTGGATCGAGTATTTTAAACCTCAGGTGAGCAATTTCTCTATGAATTTTCGATGTTTCTCACCAATAGCGGATGTTTGAGCCAAAAAAAAAAAAAAAGGTCCAAAAACGTCGGGACTGGGGCGTACCACTGCCCAGAAAACGTCGGGATGGGGCGGGTTAAATATTCATCCTTGGCCTTCCTCTCCCTCTCTCCCCCTCCACCTCACTCACATACACTCTCTTCGTCAGTCTCTCACTCTCCATTCTCTCCACATGGCCAAACCACCTCAGTGTGTTTCTCCTAACGCTTCCTATCACATTCACATCCACACCACAACGCTCCTTCACATCCCCATTTGTCAGTCTATCTCTCCATGTGACTCCACATGCTCCTCTCAAATAACTCATTTCCATTGCTCTCACTCTTGACTTGTGTCCCTCCAACAAGGTCCAAGCTTCACTTCCATTCTTTAGAGTTGGTATCACAATACTGTCATGTAATAACATCTTCACTTCCATGCTCACTTCCCTGTTTCTTATCAGTGCCTTCAAGGAACCAGCAACCTTACTACCTTGTTGTACCCTTTCAAGCACTTCACCCCCAAACTTCCATCCTTACCCATCACACTACCCAAGTACTTAAACGTACTCACATTTTCCATTTCCTCATCATCCAACCTGACTGTACATTCACTGACTTCAGCTCTCTCAAAGACCATAACTTTACTCTTCCTCACATTCACCTTTAGATTCCGTTTCTTACACACTCTCCCGAACTCATCCACCTAGCCTTGCAGGTCCCCTTCATCTTCACTTAACTATACATGATCATCTGCAAACAACAGTACAGGAGTTTCCAAACACTGCCCTTTCTTACTAGGGCCACTCCAACATCCTCTGCCCTATCTTGTATCTCTTGTATAACTCCATCCATATACAGATTGAACAACCATGGAGACATGACACATCCCTGTTCAACCCAATCTTCAAATAAAAAACTCACCCAGTTCACTATCTACACGCACTGCAGCCTTAGCGCCCTCATACATACACTTCACAGCATTCAACAACTTCCCATCTACTCCATATATTCTTAATACTTTCCACAATCCTTATCTATCCACCCTATCATATGCTTTCTCCAAATTCATGAAGGCTGCATACAACTACTTTCCCTGGTCTAGAAACTTTTCCACTAAAGATCTAAAAATGAATATTTGATCTACACAACCTCTTCCTCCTAAAGCCTCCCTGTTCTTCTCCAACTAATGCTCCTGTTATTTCCATGTCAGTAAGTATCCTACCGTATACTTTTCCTCCTATTACACTAAGAAGACAAATGACCCGGTGATTACCATTCACTTCTTTTTCCCCATTCCCTTTGTACAAGGGAATAATTATACCTGACTTCCAATCCTCTAGGACTCTACTCCTCCTCCCAGGCCAATCTGCACATCTTCCACATCCATTCCACTACTATCATATTGCTTTTGTTATTTCGCAATATATATTGCTGTCTGTGTGTCGTGAGTGGGAAAGTATGATATTTTCTGACTGGGTAAGGAAAAGGTAAAGCTTTATGTCTGCCTACAATTCACACGATCAGAATATGATAAACTCGGAGTATTGCACAGTAACTGTGTGCAGTATCATTCTCACGTCCCACTCACAATTACTGTATATTGCTTTCGTGATCCTGCAGTGATAGCGAGTAATTCAAATTCATAAACAGGAAAAAATTACGTGGATAACAATGCAGGAATATACATTGATGCTGGTAAGGCAGGCAGGATAGGGTGGAAGGGGCGAGCTGTTTGTTGGGACAACCTTCCCAGAGTCAAAATACGATAAAATCGGCATATCACACGGTTGCCATGTGAGACAGCATTTTCTATACCCTATGCCTGTTCACTTACATTAGAAACAGAACCTGCAATGATTACCACTCTATCTAGGGCAAAAAGACTGAAATAAGCATTTAAGGAAATACATGGGGGCTGGCATTAATGAAATAAATACAGAGCAGAATAATTACTCACTGACAGGAGTCAGTGCAGGCGAACTTTTTCCCATCCCTGCCCTCCCCTAGCAGGCCAAAAATCAATAGAGATAAGTCATTGTCTGGGAAACATAGTCTTTGTACAAAAGTCACTTACAAAACATAATCTACTTTACACACTACCACTATCATACACTTCTATATCTTACTTCGTAACACTGCACTAAGTAATATACAGTATATACACTGCACTCGTCCACACAGTCAGTACTTTGCAATGGAATGATACTAGGGGACGCAGGGGGCAATGAGGCACCTGGCACAAGTAGCACTGCCAGGTGGTCAACTTGCACTGCCGTGGCCGCCTTTCCGTGGTGGCGCAGATGTGGCAGCGCATCTGTGCACTCCTGCTGCCTCTAGTCAGACTTTGGCCTTCAGGTGGTGGCAGTAACTTTTCCAGTTAGTGCTGTGCAGCCCAGTCTTTCGCAGCAAGCCTAGTGGGTGCATCCTCCACAGCACTTGTATGCTCCCGTGGTATTGACGACTACGGACCATATTCCTGTAGGAATTCATACACTAAGTCGTGTATGAACTTACGCAACGTGATCGTCTTTCCAGATTTCTGGCAATAGTAGTGATGCACATTCAGCACACACATGTCCACAAAGTGGAAAAAGAGTTTCTTATACCACTTGACAGAACGACAAATGTGCTGCACTTAACCAATCAGCATGTCACTATTATCAACCAAGTGCGTGTTTCGATTGTAGTCCATGATTGCATTTGGCTTAAGAATACGCTCGCCTGTCGCACGATCTCGTTTCCCGGTGTCGACAAAGCACCTGATGCACAGTTGATAGCATGTGCACATCACGCTTGTCTCGCCAACGCAGGGCAAGGAGATCCTTGATACACTGCAACACAACTGTGCCTCTTTCCTGCACGTCACCAAACTTTGGCATGCCACAGCTGTTGCTCCGTACGGTGCCACATGAACCAGTCCCACTTCAAAGCCAGTGCATTGTCAATTCAGGACAGGTGTACAAATTATCTGTGTAGAGGATGTGCCCTCTACCCACATAATTCTCCATCATTTGCTTCACTACTGTACCAGAAATCCCAAGACGATCATTATGTGGAATATTGGTCGTTGCACCTGTGTAAATAATCATGTCAAGGACAACACCAGTATCACAATCACACAGTACAAAGATCATTATACCAAAACGATGCCATTTTGATAGGATGTACTGCCTGAACGACATACGGCCACGGAACAACATCAGCGACTCGTCAATCACAAGCTTTTGGAAAGCCCCCCTAAAGAGTTGGAATTTGCCTTTGAGATTTTCCAAAACCGTCCTGATCTTATGTAAATTATCTGTTGGGTCTGAGGTTGTGCTGTCACTGAAATAAAGGACCCTGATGATGTTCTGGTACGTGTTCCATGCCATGTACTTTGTGAATACAGTACATCAATCCATGTCAACACTTCAGTGGTCCAGTGGTTGACAAAGTGCACGTTTTTATTCACTAAGGGCATCAACATCGTCAATGCCATAAACACATACATGGTGGGCACCATCATGTCAGTCCAGTGTCGTGTCCTATAGGCCTCCTTATGTGCAAGGTCAGCTGTCGTCTGTGGAAAGAATTGGTTCGTCTCGTCATAAATGTGTGTCTTGAGGTGCAGGTCAAAGAATGCAAGAAAATAGCTCATTATCAAGCTCATCACTGTCAGTCCAGTCGTGTCCCTGACTCCGGAGTTTGTCTCGTCAAAGTTAAACGTCCTGGTTCGAAAAGCCATCATCTCTTTCCACCTGTAGGCGGCATGTGAAGGGGAGAGTTGCAAAGTTCTCTGCGGCCTCCCAGTTTGTGAGGCGGTCTTGCACACTATCCGTGCTTGCCGCTGCACAAACTTGACCTCTGGTTCCAAGGAGGAGGTCCCCAGGGCATGGTGTGGTGGTGAGGGGGCGCAGGAGGTGCTGGACAGTGGTGAGGGCACAGGAGGTTCTGGGTGGTGGTGAGGGGGCACAGGAGGTGCTGGGCAATGGTGTGGGGGCACAAGAAATGATGCGAAGTGGTGACGGGGCACAAGAGGTGCTTGGCAGTGATGAGGTGGTACTGGAGGTGGTGCGCAGTGATGCAGTGGCGCCCTTGATTGTGGTGGGTGGTGAGGTGGCCGGGGCGGTGGTCATAGGTGGAGGAGTAGCACAGGCGGTGGTGGGGGGCAGTGAAGTGGCCCATGAAGTGGTAAGAAATGGTGAGGTGGTGTGAGTGGTGTGGGGTGGTGAGGTGGTGTGAGCTGAGTGCACCTGCATTCCAGCCTTCCCTTCCTATCCCTCAGTGAAAAGCCGCTTCACCACCGTCCGTGTCCTTTTTGGTGGTGGTGGAGCTGTACGACGGGGTGGTGGTGGCTTCTCCTCACTCTCTGAGATGTTGCTGTCGTCCTCCTTGGTAGTAGGAGAGTGATACCACTCATCACCACTCTCGTCACTACTCCACACCACATTCTTCACCTCCAGGTCAGACCCAATTTGGTCCTCGTCGCTTTCCCTACCACGGGGAAACAGCTCCGCCCTGATCTCTTGCTGGTGAGTGGCCTGCGGGGCCGGAGAGAGGCGGAACACGGACGTCCACCCATCACGAAGTGCGCGGTGTACTGACGTGTGGGATGTATGGGAGTGTAGGGCAGGTCAGTCTCAAGACATTCAAAATGTTCGTTCATTTCCAAAAATTTTCGGCGTTTTTTATAGGCTGCACTCAAACGATGCCTGCCTGCGGCCATTTATCAGCTAAACGTCAGTCGACACCGGTGGCCATGGATAGGTTAATGTTTAATGCCTTCATTGCTTTTTTAGGTTTTACTTTAGTCTTATCACTGTGTCTATTTCTAGTTTATTTTTGGTCATAATCATTGAAATCTGGCAGCATTTAATTGTACCTGATGCATAGCCGGGAAAATTTCTTCCATTCATCCATCCATCAATCCTGTTCTAATCAACAAAACAGTCTCATCTTTCATGTTTCTAAAGTCTTTGAATCTGTCTTAAATATAATGATTCTGAAGCATCTTTCCATTCGTAAACTTTTCTCTGATCATCGATATGGATTCAGTCAGGGATGCCCAACTGGCGATTTTTAATGAATGAATTTATTTGTTCATTTATTTATCTACATTTGTTTCTGACTTTTGTTCATACCTTATTTTGGAATTTCTGTGTATCATTTACTATTGCACTAGACATTTACAAGTACATATATAACATCTTTGTACTGAAGGGTTCAGTTGTACATAAGGCTGACTGCATATACTTTTTTCTTCACTACAGTTTTAAGATGCTGCACAGTGAAAGTCGAGTGAGTAATGAGAAAAGAATATCAAAGCCATGACATTTATAATTAATATTATGAATGAGAGTTTGTAAACTATATTAAGTATGGATGAATATCGCCACACCCTCTCGGCAGACATACCATACAGTAGTAGTAGTAGTAGTAGTAGTAGTAGTAGTAGTAGTAGTAGTAGTAGTAGCAGCAGCAGCAGCAGCAGCAGCAGTAGTAGTAGTAGTAGTAGTAGCAGTAGTAGTAGTAGTAGTAGTAGTAGTAGCTGCAGCACGAGGCTCAATGGAACGTGAAACCAGGGACTGCAGGCTGAAGTTACCCTTGTCCTGCAGACCACCATCCTTCTTTTAGGGGATAGTTTGTGAGTTAAGGGAGGTTTGTATAGCCAGGCAGTGGATCCACCTGGTCATATCGGTGCCACCAAGTGAAGGGGTTCCTCTCCAGCACCACCGTACCGTAAACTGAAAAGAATAATAACATAGTGGTTTCGGTCTCTAATAAGTCAGGTTGCATTTACTTTGCCTCAGTCAGATCTGGCTTGTTAGGTGGAATCTGAGTGAGTTAAATCTTTATGCTCTGGTGATTAGTAGAGTTACTCTACCTCCATGAATCTCCTTTCTGACTTTATTATAAAATTTCCACGTCAGTTTTCTATACTGCGAGGTATTCTTTCTCAAGTATTCCTGTCAGTTTTGGCTGGAGGGTTTCGTGGGCGGAGGAGAGCCTTCTTCTTTGCTATCCCTGTTTTATTCTAGTAGTTTAGTCACACTCTTGTTGGAGCTGCCTAACATGAGCCAACAGGCCTACTGCAGTTAACTTCTTATGATCTTATTTTCTCATGTATAAAACAAGAAGAGATATTCCGGCCAGACCCACCCCGCAAGACCTGTTGTAGGAGTAACCTAGTTGGGGTTATTTTTATTATTTTTTTATTTTTTACCATGTGACCTCTAGTAGTACTGTAATACAATAAGGTTACTCAGTCTGATTATGAAAGGTGGATGGGACTGAAAATATCTTGTTAGTTCTGTGGATGGTATTCTCATGCGGTTATGAAGCTTACTAACTCCTCTTTCTTATTTTCTTTATTTATCGCCATTTTGGTCCAGGGGGAGTAGGCTGTATAAGGGTGCGTCCAGACTGAGAACGGGCAGACGGTTGCGAGCAAGAGTGGGTTGAGGCAGGAGGTTTAAAACTACAGTAACTCACCGCAGTAATTCATACACGTGGCCGACTTGCCGGCAGCTGCGAGCAGACACTAGTGCAAGCCCGCATGGGTTCAAGCGGGAAGAGTTGAGAGTGAACTTTTGTCGCTTGAACCCACGTGGGCAGGATGGATGAAGAGACATATCATAAAATGCAGTGACAAAGCATTAATTTCATTCCATAGAAGAGAATGAGGAATGGAGGGGAAAAAATATCTGTCCACTCAGTTCGTTTTGATGTATATACATAATTATACTCATGTGGTGGTAGTCTTTTAATGGATGAATTTCAATTACAATGCAAATCAGAATTTACTCTAAAGTTACTGTGAGAGACTGTGAAGATATTAGGCTGAAAATTGCATCAATAAATTAAAATGACTATTGTAAAGCTCTACTTATGGGTATTTAAACAATGGTTAGGTGCTTTTGCCAAGGTACTGAACCTTGATATGAACAGAAGTACTCTGCAAATGTCTCTCACACTTTTTTCCATTACTGCCTAGTTTTTATCTGTTCAGCTGGAAAACCACACATTACCAGGATATTCTCTCACATCACCTAAGGAACTAGCTGTTGCACCCTGTTCCTTCTTCAGTAATCATGTACTGTAGGATGCATGCAGATTTGGTGATCGGTACTACTGCATTTTTATATTATATATTATTTTGGTTTTACGCCAGGTATCCCCGAAGGGCTAAGGCGTCGCCCCTGGGTAGAGGACTATGGATTGGAGCGTGTAGCATTTTATGACCGGATGCCCTTCCTGATGTCTACCAGTGACCCTTGGGTGGATTCGATCCTCCGACCCTTCGGTCAGCGCGGAGCACTCTAACCCACTGAGCCACTACTGCACTTTATCAAAAATTTTTCTAGGTTTTATTAATTATTCTCACTCTTGTAATTCGAAAAACAAACTTATACCTTTTTGCTGGTTTAAACCCTGTCTAGGGTAAGATGTGTCTTTCAGGAGGCAGTTTGTTCATCATACTGTTTTCCAGCAGCTGTGACTTTGTTAGGAAAGCCACCTTTCTTCATCTTTTAGCTCCAGGGATCGTGCCGCCTGCAGTTGTCGAGGGAGACCTGATGACGTTGCCATGGCAACATCCGCCTACTTGCCTTTAATGCAGACATTCAAATGCTCCAGCCCCCACTCTCCCCTTTCTCCCTTGTCCCTGCCTGCGCGTTCGCAGTCAGAACGCACCCTCATGGCCAAATACTTAAGATTATAACTATTTCCACAGATTCTGAGTACACTCCATGGTGAGATGGACGATCAGACCTTCAAAGCCGTGCCTGGTTATATTTATGAATGTTATGAGTTCTTCGGCACCTATTTTAATACGGAAAACTGCCCCTCAGTACTGGCTGGTAAGTTCACTCTCTCTCTCTCTCTCTCTCTCTCTCTCTCTCTCAGCAGGAATAAAACCAGTAAAGTGCTTGAGCAAGTGACGAGCAAGCAAGCGTCGTTTTATCACGATTTCCCTTTGATATGAAATTATAGGGGGAATCACCCGTAAATAATTGCTAAAGCTGATGCTAAAAAACAGTGTTACGACGGAAAATCTTTTAAAATTTTATTTCTTAATTGAGGTGTTCACCGATTAGAGCCGAACACTCCACTGGAAAACTCGAGATCCCAAGGGGTTCCTTCACGTTAATGGGTGAGTTTTAGTCGACAACAACATTTATTGAATGAATGTTTAACATGCAGAAAGAATTTTATCTCTACTTTACTTAGAGGTAAAATTATTAACTTATTAGCGTGACGGTCGGGTCGGGCCAGGTGGGGCCGCCGGGCCGCTCATTTCCGAGCTTAACTGAGAATAAACATTGCTCGCTCGTTTCGCTAGCTCGCTCGTTTCGTTCACTAGTTCGTAAAAACAAAATCCATCATTGAGGAAAAATGGTTGATTAATCCTTTTAGATTCTGATGACGCGTTTTCGCATCATTGTTAATCCATCCTCAGAGATTCCGATGACGAGTTTATGCGTTATTTTAAGATACTTTTGTAAACTATTCACCATAAATCGCGTTTACATGTCATGACAAAGAGACTTGGGCATGATGTCGCAGAATGCTTGATCTGTGCTCGGTGGGCAGTAGTTTTGTAGTTCTGCATGGTTTAAACCAGATTTATATGTCTTTATTATTATCCTTATTATTATTATTATTATTTCTTTTTTTGGGCTCAACATTTTTGTGTGGCAAGGTATAAAGTTTTTGGTTTTCACCTAACTTCAACTCGTCATTTTGACTTTTTTTTTTCCTTTTTTGAACGTGCTACGATAAAGTACAGCTATTCAGCTTCAAAATAACACCTCAAGCAGCATCCTATCATAAAAATTGTATTTACACTGACTGATTGATGAAAAAGATTGCGAAGTGAATATGCGGCCGAGACCCATAAGAAATTGTGTATCTTTTTCCTTTTGCGTTACCGCTTAATAAAGTGCAAAAATAACCACAATCTATGCATCATTGGAAAGGTAATTTTTTGTAGTTTTGCAAGGTTTCCACCAGATTTAAATATCTTTTTTGGGGGGAGGGGGGCCGAATATTTGTCAATGACAAGTCATTAAATTTTTGGTTTTTGCCTAACATCATCTAGTCATTTTGGCTTTCTATTTTCTTTGTTCTCCTTCTTTGAACAAACAACAGTAAAGTACAACTAATCTTTAAAATGAAACCAAAGTCAACATTCTATCATGAACAGTTTATTTACACGGAGCGATTAAATATATATATATATATATATATATATATATATATATATATATATATATATATATATATATATATATATATACATATATATATATATATATATATATATTGCACCGCAAAGATGTGTGAGTGACCGACCCTATTATTATTATTATTATTATTAGTTATTAGTTATTATTATTATTATTATTATTATTAGTTATTATTATTATTGTTATTATTATGATGATGATGATGATGATGATGATTACTATTATTATTATTTCTATTGCTACTATTACTACTACGAGTACTACTACTACTACTGCCACTGCTACAACTGCTATTACTACTACTACTTCTACGACTACTACTACTACTACTACTACTACTATTACTACTACTGCTACTACTACTACTTTATTCAAGATCATCTCCATTTGTTTGGAAATTATATTGTGAAGATCAGCGCCAGCCTTCATGATACAGTTCACCATTTGGAGTTGTAATGTGAAGGTTAACATTAACCCTCATATTACAGTCCGTTGGCCCCAAGCACGCCAACGGCTGTGGTTACCAACCATCTACTAATACCGTACATTTATTAATTTATTTTAAATTCATTAACATCGCAGTGTCAATATAGACATTAAGCTATTGGAGTCTCTGGTTTATGCGACTCTTGACCACAGTAACATTGTAATTCATACCCGCCAGAGAGACAGGCCTGAGAACTGATGATCTTGTGCCCCTGAGGCATAGCAGTGCAGGAGTAGACTGTAGCACCAGTCGAGCAGGGCAGTACTCCCAAAGTGGATGGAAAGCTGTTGACAGGGAGAGCTGGAGCTTCCGTTTCATCAGCCCTCGGGACTAGTTCCTGACCATCCCCCTTTGCTGAACCTTTTCAGTGTCTCAATAACACAGAGAATAAGCCAGCATGCTCTCCAATACAAGTTTCTCTAATTGCCAACAGCAAACTACATGCACAGTACACACTACACTTCCTTTTCAAAATTAAAAAGAAAATGGCACAATCAAATCTGGCCTTGGAGCCCCCGGGGGCGGGGGGGACCATAAATTCCCCCCACCATCTGCACCTCTCCCGGTGACGACTCAGAGAGATGCCTGGAACCACTGTCTGACTTACTTCGTCTTCATTCTGCAACATTCACGGCCTTTCCTCTAACTTTCTCTCTGTTGAATATCACCTCTCCTCCTCTAAACCTCTCCTTCTCTTCCTGTCTGAGACTCAGCTGTCTGAGGCAACTGACAGCAAACCCTTTTCTGTATCCACCTACTTTCTCTATACTCATTTCAAAGCCAAAGGTGGCTGTTGTGTATATGTACGCAACGATTTATCTTGCTCTCGTGTTCCTGAGCTTGATTCTTCTGAAGTCTCTACTCTCTCTGGCTTCGGCTTTCTTGTCATTCACTGACTAAATATATCGGCGCTGTTTACTTATCTCCTAATTGTACTGATTATGAAAAATTCTTTGACTATCTTACTTCTACAATGGAACACATTCTATTCATTTCTCCTTTCTCTGAAATCTCCATTCTAGGATATTTCAATGTTCACCACCACCTTTGGCTCTCCTCTTCTTTCACTGATCCACCTGGTGAACAAGCCTATATCTTTTCTATCCTTAATGACCTAGACCAGCTTGTACAACACCCTACCCGCATCCCTGACCACCTTGGAGAGAGCTTCAACATACGTGACCTCTTCCTTGCAACTAACCCTTGTGCTTACACTGTTAATCTTTCCTCTCTGTTGGGGTCCTCCGATCACAACTTAGTTACCTTGACATGTCCTATTGCTCCGGTACGGCCTGCATACCCTCCAAAGAAACGTCAACTGTGGCGCTTTGGAGCTGCAGATTGGGATGCCCTCAGGAGTACTTCTTTGATTTTCTTTGGAATTATTATTGTTTCCATGGCCGGGAGCCATCTGAGTGTGCATTGCGAATAACGGAGGTTATTCTCTCGGGCATGGAAGTATACATTCCCTTCTCATATCCTTTGACTAATGCAAGAAAGCCTTGGTTTAATTACGCTTGTTCTAATGCTGTCCACAACAAGGAAAGGGCCTATAAAAGGTACCAGAACCAACCCACCCCTGAATCACATCTTGCTTATGTTTCTGCCCGGAATCGTGCTAAGTCTGTTCTTGACTCTGCTAAAAATAATTTCATCCATACTAAATGCTCTTAACTCTCCAACTCAAATTCTTCCCACTCCTTCTGGCACCTTGTCAAAAACCTTTCTAACAACTTTACCTCATCATCCTTCCCTCCTCTTTTCTATTCTAATGGCTCTGTAGCTATTTATTCTACTGATAAAGCAGATCTCTTCGCTCAGATTTTCTCCTCCAATTCCACCTTAGACGATTCCTGTGCTGTTCCTCCCACACTTCCCCCTCTGACATCCCCATGGCTGACATTAAAATTTCTTCAACTGATGTATTTTCTGCTATCACTGGCCTTAATACTAACAAGGCATATGGGCCTGATGGAGTGCCTCCTGTTGTCCTCAAGAACTGTACTTCTGTGCTTACACCCTGCCTAAGTAAACCCTTTCGCCTTTGTCCGTCAACTTGTACCTTTCCTTCTTGCTGGAAGTTTGCTCTCATTCAGCAAGTCCCAAAGAAGGATGACCATCCTGTGTCTCAAAAGTTTTTAAATCAATTCTTAACAGAAAATATTTAAAGCATCTTTTCTATCACAACCTTCTTTCTGATCATCAATATGGGTTCCGTCAGGGACACTCCATTGGCGATCTTCTCACCTACCTTTAAGGCTCCCGGTCTTCCTCCTTTCAGGACTTTAGTGAAAGCTTTGCCATTGCACTTCACATCTCAAACGCTTTCGATCGAGTCTGGCATAAATTTTTTATTTCCAAACTGCCTTCTTACGGTTTCTATCCTTCTTTCTGTGCCTTCATCTATACCTTCCTTTCTGGTCGTTCTATAGCTACTGTTGTAGGCGGCCATCAATCTTCTCCTAAATCTATCAACAGTGGTGTTCCTCAGGGCTCTGTCCTATCACCGACTCTCTTCCTTTTATTCATCAATGACCTTCTAAGCTGTACATCTAACCCTATCCACTAGTACACTGATGATTCCACCCTTCACCTTTCCATTCGGTTCCTGCAACGTCCATCTCAGCAGTTACTTCAACAAACAAGGGATGAGGGTATGGCAAACCTAATGTCTGACTTGGCTCGTATCTCTGACTGGGGTAAAAATAATCTTATATTTAATGCATCAAAAACTCTGTTTTTACACCTATCAACCCGACATAATCTTCCACAGGAGTACCCACTAATGTTTAATAATATCCAGATCAACCCTGCATCATCCTTGAACATGCTTGGGGTTTCATTTATTCGGGACTTTTCTTGGAAAAATCATATTACATCTCTTGTAAAATCTGCTTCCAGGAAATTAGGTGTGCTAAGCCGACTCTGTGCCTTCTTTACCCCTGCACAGTTGTTGACTTTATACACGGGTTTTACTCACCCCTGTATAGAGTACAACTCTCATGTGTGGGGAGGCTCTCTACATACAGCTCTTCTCAATAGGCTGAAGTCAAGGTTTTTCGTCTCATCAACTCTACTTCTCTTACTGGCTCCCTTGAACCTCTGTCTCTTCTCCACACTGTTGCATCTTTATCTCTTTTCTATCGCTACTTCAATGGTCACTGCTTCTCTGAACGTCTGCTTGCATCCCCCCACCTTTATGACGGGCGCATAGCACCCGTCTACCAACAGACTTTACTGATCTACCAGAAGACCCTCCAACATGTTGTAAAAATACCCCTGCTAATACCAATACACCAGTCCTGTATGAGACAGCCCAAGCATGGATTCAATATGGACGGTGAGTGTTAGCGCCGAAGTGGCGACATGTAGAGGTGTGCGGTACGTAGGAGGACTACTGGGCCTTGAAAGCAGGCTGTGAAGCCTATGCCCAGAGTTGGACACATAAAAAAAAAAAAAAAAAAAAATCTCATCCCTTTTCTGTCCAACCATCTAATGCAAAAGTTAATCATTACTCCTTCATTTATGCAACAGGCCAACTCTGGTGCTGTCTCCCTCTGTCTGTATTTTCTACTTCGTATGATCTCCAGTCTTTCAAATGCAGTGTGTCCAGGCATCTTGAAATGAACGGATCTTGAATTTGGCTCTCTTTTGTATCATTTTTTTTCTTGGAAGGAATGGTTTGTGGGCCCCTGGCCTTTGGTTCCTTATTTCTTGCATAAAAAAAAGACCTCACGATGAAGAATGACAGTTCACATCTCATCTAGGCCATAACAGAACCCTGGGGTTGACGCTTCTCAGCAAGAACCTCTACCAGTCTCATGTAGAATCTCATTGTCTCTGGACCCATTCCTCCTGATGTTGTGAATACAAGGGGAGTGAATCCACCGTTGTCCACATATTGGATGCTTTGTTGATAGTTTGTTTTTTTTTTTTCTTGTTCATTCCTTTTGTGTGCAACCACGAGTGACAGTTCACGATTACGTGCCGTCGTAGGATCAAATATCTTAATGTCGAAGAACTCCCTCTGCCCACGTATCCAGAGACTTCGAGCACTGACATCCACTCTTGCATCATTTGATGTATTTACTGTCCTGTGGGTAAAGTGCCAGCTGTATAGGGGTAGCAGAGTTGGCTCTATGGTGACTTGATGGCATATTTCATGCAGCATTTAGACAGTCAAGTCGCGTACTTCATCATGTCGAATGCAAAGAGAACCTCCCTTCTTACAAACCATTGCATGGATTGCATCAAAAACAGTGCCATAGGCACAGTGTTGAGGCAGGTTCTAAATTGGTCACCTATATCTCAAGGCTATGGCATCAATAAATTCTCGATTGTTGAAGTGGAAGCCTTTTGCCATTGTCAGCCAGTTCGATGTCCCAACCTCCTGTGCCATTTGAACTCTTCTGCACTAGTCTGGTGTTAGATGCTCGGTTATGTGCTGCAGCTGGTTCTTTTGTCTTGCTTCTCTCTCTTTGCTTATCTGTGTCTTTATAACTTTCTGCCTTTGGTGGTCGATCTTACTCGTCTCAACCTAAGGGTGCAGATCTTCTGTGACATGGAATCGATGAGCCAAAGTGAATTTCTGTGCTCGTACTTGCCATTTTGCTACTACTGTTCCTATTACTCATCTCCACCTATTAACATAGGTGGAGATCTTTGTATACGACAATATTTTCATTATTTTTATAATAATAATAATAATAATGATAGTAATAATAATAATAATAATAATAATAATTATTATTATTCCTTCACTTTTCGTCTCGATTTTCATCATACTTTTGAGGATGTACTGCACCAAGACACTATTTTACTGAACTATTTTGTATGACCTTGACCTATTTTTCCAAGTCACAGGTCCACAAATGTCCAAAAATCACGATTTTTCAACTTCAGTTTATTCCAAAACTTCTCTAGATACATTAACAGAGAAGGAAATCCCGTGATAAAACTATTTTCCAAATTTTTGTATGGAAAAATTTTTGGAAGTCGATTATGCGTAACATTACGATATTTCGTACATCCCACTTTTCGACATTTTTTAATTGCACTTCCATACAGGAAAAAGCAAGCAAAAGTGAGGCACTTCTTGGTCCTACAAGTTTTGTCTAGTCCAGGACCAGATTTACATACTTTTTGATGGCAGTTTGACGTAAGTTTTTTTTTTTTTTTTAATTACAAAAAACGCAAGTTGTGCCCCTCAAAAAAATCCTCATTGCTGGAGATCAGTAACTCTCTCTTTGACAGTTACAGTATTGTAGTTACTATTAATCTCCACCTATTACCATTATTATTATTATTACTACTACTATTAACAACAGCAACTCCACATTCTGTGGAGTTCTTATTGATATTGTAGATATTACTATTATTTTTTGGAAGATCTACAAGGCTGGCATTCCAAGACCGTTCAAGAGAAACCTGAAATTTTCACGAATGATGTGTCTTGTTTGCATGCTTCTTTTGGCACAAAATTGTTTTCCTTGCACTAGTGCAGCACGAACGTCTTTTTTTTTTTTTTTTTTTTGCCCTCACAACGCAACAAAAACTACTGAATCTATTGCTCTGCAAGTATTCCAGTATGTAGTCGTCAACATATACTAGTGCACCTGGGTACTGATACAGAGATTCAGCAAATACTTTTTGAGATATTGAGGAAAATCATATGGCCACCCCATGCCTGAAAGTGTTAAATCGGAAAGTAATTGGAAGAATTTTGACCAAACTAGGTGGAAACGTAGTGAGTCATGAGTGAACATCATTTTCATTGTATGAATGACCTTGCCCTTGATATCAAGGTCACTTGTCTAAATTCGTAAAAAATCTTTCAGCCATACCAAAAGCCCCTTAATATTAGGTCTTCAGTGATATTAAAGTATTTTCACCTGGAATGTGGAGCTCAGTTAATATTGCTCCGGCAATTTCAGAATTCCTGAGATCTTGTTAGAATAATAATAATAATAATAATAATAATTATTATTATTATTATTATTATTATTATTATTACTAAGAACTCCACATTCTGTAGAGTTCTTATTGGTATTGTAGATTTTTTTTTTTTTTTTTGGAGGGGGAGGAGGGGAAGATCTAGAAGGCTGGCACTCCAAGGCCTTTCGAGATAGAGACGACATTTTCAGGAGTGATGTATCTTGGTTGCAAGCTTCGTTTGGTACATTTTTTTTAGCACAAGCTCCGTACTAGCACCCTCTATGTTAATTTTTCAACTCTTGCCCTTCTGCACAATAAGAACTATTGAATCGATTGCTTTGCGAACACTATAGCATGTAGTCGTCAACATATACTAGTACACCTGGGTATTGATACTGAGATCCAACAAATATTTTTTGAGATATAAGGAGAACCAAAATAGCCGCCTCATGCCTGAAAGTGCTATATTGGAAAGTATTTGGCCGATTATTACCAAACTCCGTGGAAATGTAGTGGGTCATGAGCGAACATGATCTGCACAGTAGAAATGACGACTTTAATCTCAAGGTCACCTGTAAAGATCAGTAAAAAATTTTGAGCCATACCAAAACTCCGGTTTACAATGATAACAGAACTATTTGCATCTGGACTGTGGAGATGATTGAATGTTGCTTCAACAGCTTTAGACTTTTAGATATTTTTATAATTATTATTAGCATTACTATAATAATAATAATAATAATAATAATAATAATTATAATAATAATAGTAATAATAATAATAATGGTAATAATAATAATAATAACAATAATAATAATAATAATTATTATTATTATTATTATTACTCATTATTATTATTATTATTATTATTATTATTATTACTCTTATTATTATTGAAATGCGTGGCTTTAACAGTGCTCCCGAAGAATACCATAGTATCCCCGACGACAGGGCGAACCAGGAACAACAGAGTTTGCCCACAAACATGCCGACACCCCCACACGGACCCCACAGGGTAGCCGCCACCAGCCACCACCACTCCGGGCAACAGCGACGCATGTCAGCCCGGGCCGTGCGCCCCTGTGACATGCAGCCACCACGCCGCCGCCACCGTAGGCGAAGGACACTACCTTCGTGTGGCAGAATCACTGAGCTAGCTAGGGGTGGAGTTAGAACTCAAACTCCAGACGGCGCCCCTCTGGTAGAGACGATCTATGGTCGCTCCCAAAGTGTTTCGGTAGAGACGATCTATGGTCGCTCCCACAGTGCTCAGGTAGAGACGATCAATGGTCGGTCCCATAGTGTTCCGGTAGAGATGATCAATGGTCGCTCCCACAGTGTCCAGGTAGAGACAATCAATGGTCGCTCCCACGGTGTTCAGGTAGAGACGATCAATGGTCGCTCCCCCAGTGCTACGGTAGAGACGATCAATGGGACCTCCCACAGTGTCCAGGTAGAGACAATCAATGGTCGCTCTCACAGTGTTCAGGTAGAGATGATCAATGGTCGCTCCCATAGTGCTCCGGTAGAGACGATCAATGGTTGCTCCCACAGTGTCCAGGTAGAGACGATCAATGGTCGCTCCCACAGTGTTCAGGTAGAGACGATCAATGGTCGCTCCCATAGTGCTCAGGTAGAGATGATCAATGGTCGCTCCCACAGTGTCCAGGTAGAGACGATCAATGGTCGCTCCCACAGTGCTCCGGTAGAGACGATCAATGGTCGCTCCCATAGTGCTCCGGTAGAGATGATCAATGGTCGCTCCCACAGTGCTCCGGTAGAGATGATCAATGGTCGCTCCCATAGTGCTCCGGTAGAGACGATCAATGGTCGCTCCCATAGTGTCCAGGTAGAGACGATCAATGGTCGCTCCCCCAGTGTTCAGATAGAGACGATCTATGGTCGCTCCCAGCCTCGTGAGACGATCTATAGTCACTCCGAGGGCGTGCAAAGGAGAGGGACGTCCCCACAGCCGGAGACTGAAGTCCAGGCTCTCTGTCCCAGAGCATCCCGGACAGGC
This sequence comes from Coenobita brevimanus, assembly GCF_032717465.1. Lineage (NCBI taxonomy): Eukaryota > Metazoa > Arthropoda > Malacostraca > Decapoda > Coenobitidae > Coenobita > Coenobita brevimanus. Next base: position 25,153,905 of record NC_136984.1, read on the forward strand.
CTCCCAGCCTCCCCGGTCTCTGTTCCTTACGCCTGGCTCTAGAGGAGACGCACCTGTCGGACCCCAGTGAAAGTCGCTGCCGCAGTCCTCCCCTGACGGCGCCTCTAGACGTTGGAGACCGCAGCCCACCGTCTCTCTCGGTTCTCCCCAGAACACCCGGGAGAGACCCCTCCACGCCCCCACGACGCCGGGACCTGACACAGAGGTTCCTGGAGCTATCCGGCCCCAGTCCCGAGGGCCACACGCCGGAGCCCAGTCCGGAAGCCACAGGGAGCCCCGGACACGAGAGGACGCCCTTGCGAGCCGCCCCGTGCCCTCTCGGCTCACCCCGCCTTGACGGTGCCCCTAGCTCAGCCGGATCACCGATGTCGTGTTCCTGTCTTTCTCCCTGAGGAATACGAGTGATAATGTAACATAAGTGATTTAGGTTAAGTGTGACTCTCTCCTAGAATAAGTATTGTGCAGTGAATCCATGTAGTGCATATCGGGGCAAATCGGATCACAGTGAGAAGTTAAAGGGCGAGAACGTAGACTAAGATCTGAATGACTATACGTGCGAGTGCCACCCCTGTTATATAATTAATAAACCTATGCCTTGCGAGACATACCTCCATTGCTGTGAAGGAAGGCTGTGAAAAGAAGTGTTAATATTACTCTATCTCTCTCCACGCTGAAACGAGATCTATTGACTAGCCGCGAAGTAATATTGTGAAAGCAATATTAATAATATTCCATCTTTCCCCACGTTGTGAAGCGAGATCTATAGACTATGTCCGTGAGGACATCCCTGTTATATAATTAATAAGCCTGTGCCTATAAAGTCATACCCCCATTGCGGTGAAAGAATATCGTGAAAGGCAGTATTAATAGTATTCTCCCCTTCTCCACGCTACCCATAAAATCATATTTACTACTCGCTCTCGCTCCCAGAACTGAAGTAAGAGTAAATCAAGGATCAGAGTTATTTGCCAAAGTATCTTGGCTAGTGGAAACCATATAAACTTCCCGACTAATATCCACTGCCTTCCAGTATTTCCATAACTTACTCCTCGCCGTTCTAAGTCACTCTCCGACATCCCCTATCTCCTCCTAGTGAGTCACAACCCCCCTCCCCCCCGCGCTCTGCGCGCACTTATATTTACTGCACTCCTGATACACTAGGATTCTTGTGTTGTCATTAGTACCAGAAAAGCGAGATACACGTATCCTAGATAAGGTTTTATATTGCTCGATATTGTGTTGTAATATCTGCTGATTTGTCCTGTGTCTGACTGTGGTAATATACGTGTAATGGTGTTGCCGAGAGTTTTTGTGTCCTGCCTCTCTTTATTGCACTAACTCCGGTCTCGAAAGAGGACCCCGCTCCCCGTTGGGTGAAATAGGAACGAAAAGTCGAGCCTAATTCTACCCAGCATTACAATTATTATTATTATTATTACTCTTATTATCATTATTATTATTATTATTGTTACATCCCCACCCCACACAGCCACAGGCTCCAACAGCAATAGTACAGTACAGGAAGGACTTTGCCCAGTAAGTTGTTTTTCCTATGGTCAGCCTTTCGGTATATAGCACACAAGATCAGCTGAGGAGAAAATAAACACTTGCTTCTTAAAGTTCACAGTCTTTATTTTCCAAATAATTCCACTTAATGCTTTCCAACTTCACTTCATTATTCTCACAAGCACTGGAGCTGTACATACTTTACTAACTGCAATCACACTTAATGCTTGATAACACTTCACTGTTTTCACGAGTACCGATGATACACGAAATTCAATAACACTTCATTGTTTTCACGAGTACGATGATACACGAAATTCAATTACACTTCACTGTTTTCACAAATACCGAAAATATAGACTTCATTTCACTGCCACTGCACTACACACAAACTGAACTGAAAACTGACCAAACTTGCTCTAGTCTCTTCTCCATCCTTATATAAGCTTGCATTGTTCTAGAGACTTCTACATTTTTCCACAGTTCTGGTGTATTCCAAAGAGACGGCATAGTTACCAACTCAGAGACAACCAAAACATGCAAGAGTTTTCTTACATTACATAACACTGTAAATTATTTACCATACAAACTTAATTCCAATTACATAATTTAACAAACAATCACGTAAATAAAAAAATTTTTGAGAAGAAGAGGATAAAAATTGATGCATAACTTATGAAACAACTATGCTTACAAACAGCAGGCAAACTGGCAACTCTGACTCGTACCAAAACCTAAGGTATGAAAAACGTCAAGAAACATCTCGGCTACCTAACTGGGAAATCTTGCTTGTTAACACTACCCCCTCCCTAGTTCTTTGTCGTCCCGACAAAACTACACAATATATATACAAACATAATTAATCCTAATGGAACATCTAGCTATACACAAAATAATCCTTCAACTTACCATGTCTTCTGTGCCAGTTCCGATGACGTCCTTGTTCCTCCATACAGTCCACTCCTCCTGGAAGGTCTCTGTCATCTTCGTGCTTCATACCTTCTCATGGAAAACTGTCACCATCCTCTTACACTTCAGCTCCATGGTCCTCCTCAACATCATCGGCTGCAGGAGAGCACGATTCCTTGGAGACGTCCCAGCTGTACTGTCCTAGCCGATGGTACTGCTACAGACGATTCACATGTACCATCTTTGGGCGAGACTTTCCACCTCCCCACATCTGATACATCACGTCTGATAGGTGGTCCAACACAGTGTAAGGCCTGTCCCACGGGCCCTGCAGCTTTGGCGACTGTCCCTTCTTTTGCTGAGGATTGTATAACAAAACTTGGTCACCATCCTTAATGCTCACCTTTACTTGCTTTGGCATCATACTTGCACTTCATCACCTCTCCTGAAAACCTGAGGGCTCCTCGCACTTGATGATGTACCTCAGCCAGCCTTTCCTGAATATGCTTTGCATAGCTGGAGGTGTCTGTAGGCAGCTCTTCACCAGGTGGTCTTCCCATTAATAAGTCAATGGGTAAACGTAACTCATGGCCCAACATCACCTTTGCAGGGGTGTAGCTGGTAGACTCACAGGATGCTGACTGATATGCCATCAACAAAGCAGGTAATTTCTGATCCCATTCGTTTTGTCCCTCTATGCACTACCTGGCCAGATCTTGTCCCAGGGTCCAGTTGATTTCTCCACAGTCCCATCTGACTGTGGCCTTAGGGGGGTCGACCTGGTCTTCTTGATCCCCAGTAACCTGCAGCACTCACGGAACACGGCAGACTCGAAGTTACTACCCTGGTCTGTATGTAACTCTTGTGGCATCCCAAAACAACAGAAAAACTGGTCAACTAACATCTGAGCAACAGTCGCAGCCTCGTGATCGGGGATGGCATAGGCTTCTGGCCACTTTGTGAAGTAGTCCATGGCGACACATATATACCCATTTCCTCTTTCAGTGAGTGGCAGAGGTCCAGCAATGTCCACCGCAACTCTTTCCATCGGTGCACCCAGTTGGTACAACTGGAATGGGGCACAACCCCGTTTCTTGGGTCCTTTCTTGGCACAACACACATCACAGGCCCGACACCACTCATCAACATCCTGACACATGCCAATGCAGTAGAACCTCTGTCACAGCCAGCTTAGTGTTTTCTTCACTCCCAGATGCCCACTAGTGATCTGGTTATGAGACTCATCCAAGATCTTAGACCTCATCTTCTTCGGAACCACCAATTGTGAATACTTGCCGAGGCCATCGGGTTGTCTCTGACTGACGCTCCAGTAGTCCATTATTCAAACCAAGAAGGTCCCATTGACTCAAATATCTCTTGGTCACAGGGCTTAACCTGGAAACTTCTCCCTAAGATGGCCTCACTGCACTCCGCTGCAGCCACTCTAGCACTGGTTGTAAATTTGCATCCTCCATCTGCATCGTCTTCAGGTCTTCTGCGTCTGACGCTGGCTGTGTCACAACGGTATAGCAGCATTTCTTGCCAAGATTCTCATTCCTACTGCACTCCTTGCCGTCTTTTCCTCCGTCTTCTCGCACACTATTCATGAAGGTTCTCCTTCATTTCTTCAGTGGTGGGGCTTCTTTGGAAAAACTGGCTAGCCGCTCGTCACCAGCCTTCACTAATTTACCCTCATCCTTCTCAGTTGGACATTCATAGCTGAATTGTCCCACCTCACCAAATGTCCAACACCCGATTGTTGCAATCTGAGATTTGCTTGAACTTTTTCCGTTTGTGCTCCTTCTTCCATCTGTAACAATCCACCTTCTTGTGTCCCGGCTTCCCACAGAACCAGCAACCTCCTCTGATCTTCTGTTCTCTCTTCCACTTCTTGCAATCCACTTTCCGATGTCCTGGCTTTTCACAGTACCAGCACCTTCCTTCAAAATTTTCCACTTCCCATACCTGCACCTTTCTTGTCTTGAATCCTGCACTACGACCTGTCTGAAAAGTGAATGTACTGGACTTGACATAGGACTCAAATTCTAGAGCCCTGGATAGTGCTTCTTGCATGCTTCTTAGTTGTGTCTGCTTCACTTGCATTTTCAACTCTGCATTGTCAAGAGCATTGATGAACTTGGTCCCTCAGAAGAATAGCCAACAGGTTAGGTGCAGCTCCAAGGTATGCCTTATATACCATACTCTCCAGGTCATGAGCAAGCTGCTGTAGGGATTCTCCTCGAGCCCATACATGGCTCTGGGATCTTGCTCGGTAAACCTCAGTCTAGTACATGGTTCCATATCTGCACTCCAGCACTTCTACTAGGGACTGATAACTGTTCTTCTCCATCACTGACATCTGGTCCAGAATTTCCATTGTGGCATCCTTAAGGCTAGTAGCAAGTTGCACTGCCCTCTGCCTATCATCCCAACCATTCTGATCCGCAAGTAACTCAAACTGTGCACGGTAAGCTTCCCGAGATACTCTACCATCAAAATCCTGAAGTTTCTTTTCCACTGGACCCCCATTATACCCATGCACTTCACTGGTTTGGGACCTAAAAACTGGGGCACCATAATTAAGGCCAGGACTTAAAACTTCTGCATTCTGATTATTCAACCCTGTAATGCTACCTCTAGATCCATTGGATCCGTCAAGATTCACCATACGCTGTCCAGTCTTTTCATATGCTCCCTGTACACTAAGTTGAGCCTTAGCAGCGCAACATTTCTCTACAGCCTCAGCTTTCTCACTAATTATCTTCACCCGATCCACTACATGCTTCAACTCTTTATCTACATGCTGTCTGCACTCCCTCACTATTCCGTCACTAATCTTCAGCTGGTTGTCCACATGCTGTTTGCACTCCGTCAGTATTTCCTCACTAATCGAATTCAACTGGTCGTCTACATGCTGTTTGCATTCAGTCACATTATTGGTTACCTCATACTTCTGCTGACATAGCTCAGTGTATACCTTCTTCTCCAGTTGTTCCTGTTCTTCCTTCATTTCCTACATGAAAGCACCCAGCTGTCCTTGCATCCTCAGTTGTAATTCTCTCTGTTGCTCCTGTAATGCCTCTTGACACTGTTCATATTGTTCTTTTTGTTCTTCACGTTGTATCTTTAGTTGTTCACTCTTTGCTTGCAGTTGTTCTTTCAGTTCCTTCATTCTGTGCCTATAATTGTTCTTTGATTTCGTTCCTGAGCTCTTTCTGTTCTTCACTTTTGGCCTGTTATTGTGCTTGGAGTTCTTTCTGTCCTTCATTCTGTGCCTGTAGTTGGGCAATTTGTGCTGGTAATTGTTCTTTGAGTTCTATTTCTACGCCTGTAATAGCTTCACAATTGTCGCCAGGGACATTTCGCCCTCCTTCCCAGCTCGAGATCATGTCTGCACACCTCCTACTTCCGTGTTGAAAGTTAGACTCACTACACCCCTAAATAATCTCACTCCTGACACAAGTGTTAGATCCTCACCCTACACTGCCACAGGCTCCAACAGCCATAGTACAGTCCAGGAAGGACGTTGCCCAGTGAGTTGTTCTTCCTATGATCAGCCTTTCGGTGTACAGCACACAAGATTAGCTGAGGAGAAAATTAGTTCACTGTCTTTATGTTCCAAATAATTCCACTTAATGCTTTCCAACTTCACTTCACTATTCTCACAAGCACTGGAACTGTTCAAACTTTACCAACTGCAATTGCGCTTAATGCTTGGAAACACTTCACTGTTTTCAAGAGTACCTATGATATACGAACTTCAAAAACAATTCACTGCCAACACTTCACTGTTTTCACAAGTACCGAAACTATACAAACGTCACTGCACTACACTCAAACTGAACTGAAAACTGATCAAACTTGCTCTAGTCTCCTCTCCATCCTTATATAAGATTTCATTGGTCTAGAAAGTTTTATAATTTTCCACAGTACTGGTGTATTCCAGAGAGAGAGAGCACTGTTACCAACTCGGAGAAAACCAAAACATGCAAGAGATTTCTTACATTACATAACACTGTAAATTGTTTACTATACAAACTTAATTCCAATTACATAATTTAACAAACACATAAATAAAACATTATTGAGAAAAAGAGCATAATAATTAATGCATAACTTACGAGACAATTACGCTTACAAACAGCAGGCAAACTGGCAACTCTGACTCATGCCGAAACCTACGGTATGGGAAACGTCGAGAAACATCTCCGCTAGCTAACTGGCATATCTCACTTCTTAACATTATTATTATTATTATTATTATATTATTGTTGTTGTTGTTGTTGTTGTTGTTATTTAATGTTTTGTTATGAAGGGAGATTTGCCAGTTAGGTAGTCTCGTACCTCCGAGACGTTTATGGTACCGTAAGTTCCTGTACGAGTCATCAGAGTTACCAGTTTGCCTGCTGTTTGAGAGCGTAGTTATTTCGCAAGTTGTACATTAACTTTTATGCTCTTTTTCTCAGTAATGTTTTATTTAAGTGATTGCTTGTTAAATTATGTAGTTTAAGTTTGTATGGCTAATGATTTAGAGTGTTATGTAATGTAAGACAACACTGGCATGTTTTGTGCTGTTTCCGAGTTGGCAACTGTTGTCCGTCGAAAGTATACTCGTAAAATGTAGAAGTTTCGAAAGTAATGCAAGCTTATATAAGATGGGGTAGAGATTATTACTAGTGTAGTCGGGTTTCAGGTCAGTTTGTGTGAAGTGCAGTCGGTTTTGGTTCAGTGTAGTGCAGTGTCAGTAACAAGTGAAGGTTGTATATTTTTGGTACTTGTGAAAACAGTGGCAAACAGTGACGGGATATTGAAGTTTGTATATCATTGGAACTTGAGAAGACAGTGAAGTGTATTAAGTGTAATTACTGTCAGTGAAGATAATTTTCAGTACTTGTGTAATAAGTTAAGTGTTGGCAAGCATTAAATGTATTAACTGTGAAGTGTTGTTAAACATTAAGTGTAACTGCAATCAGTAAAGTGTGTATAGCTCCAGTGCTTGTGAGAAAAGTGAAATTGAAAAGCATTAAGTAGAATTACTTGGAAAATAAAGACAGTGAACTTTAAGAAGCCAGTGTTTATCTTCGCCTCTCTTGATCTTGTATACTGTACACCTAAAGCTGACCATAGGAAGAACAACACACTGGGCAATGTCCTTCCTTTACTGGACTACTGCTGTTGGAGCCCGTGGCGCAATGTGGGTACCGGGACGTAACACTGGTGTCAGGAGTGTGAGATTATTATTTCAGGGCTGCAGTGAGTCTAACCTTCGACATGGAAGCGAAAGGTGTGAAGATAAGGTCTCGAGCTGGGCAGGAGGAGGAATTTCCCTGGTGACAATCGTGAAGCTAATACAAGCACAGAGTGAAAAACTAGAAGCACAGAGTGAAGGACAGAAAAACTCCAGCACAATTACCAGCACAGATTGAAGGACAGGAAAAACTCCTCCAAGCACAGTTACAGGCCCAAAGTGAAGAACAAAAAGAACAATTACAGGCACAAAAACAAGAAATCAAAGAACATTTGCAGGCACTGAACGAAGAACAGAAAGATATGAACAGCTTCAGGAGGCATTACAGTAGCAACACAGGCAACTACAACTGAGGGTGCAAGGACAGCTAGATGCTTTCATGCGGCAATTGAAGGAAGAACAGGAACAATTGAAGGAGGAGGTATACGCTGAGCTATGGCAGCAGAAGTCTGAGGTAAGCAATAATGTGACTGAGTGCAAACAGCATGTAGACGACTAGTTGAAGTCAATTAGTGAGGAAATAGTGACAGAGTGCAAACAGCATGTGGACAACCAGCTGAAGATTAGTGAGGGAATCGTGATAAAGTGAAAACAGCATGTAGATAACCAGTTGAAACATGTAGTCAATCATGTGAAAATAATTAGTGAGAAAATTGAGGTTGTAGAGAAATATTGCACCTTTGAGCCTCAGGTTGGTGTACAGGTAGCATATGAGGGGAATGGACAGTGTATGGTGAATCTTGACGGATCCCAGGCATCTAAAGGTAGCATTACAGGGTTGAATAATCAGAGTACAGAAATGTTAAGTTCTGGCCTTAATTATGATGTCCCAGTTTTTAGGCCCCAAGCTTGTGAAGTGCATGGCTATAATGGGGGTCCAATTAAAAAGAAACATCAGGAATTTGATGGTAGAGTATCTTGGGAAGCTTACCGTGGACAGTTTGAGTTACCTGTGGATCAGAATGGTTGAGATGATCGGCAGAGGGCAGTGCAGCTTGCTACTAGCCTTAAGGGTGCCACAATGGAAATTCTGAGCCAGATGTCAGTCATGGAGAGGAACAGTTATCAGTCCCTAGTAGAAGTGCTGGAGTGCAGATATGGAACCATGTACCAGATTGAGGTTTTTAGAGCCAGATTTCGGAGCTGTGTACGGTCTCGAGGAGAATCCCTACAGCAGCTTGCTCATGACCTGGGGAGTATGGCATATAAGGTGTACCCTGGAGCAGTATCTAACCTGTTGGCTATTCTACTGAGGTACCAGATCATCGATGCTCTTGACAATGCAGAGTTGAAAGTGCAAGTGAAGCAGGCACAACCAAGAAGCATGCAAGAAGCGCTAGCCAGGGCTCTAGAATTTGAGTCCTACGTCAGGTCCAGTACATCCACCATTCAGGCAGGTTGTAGTGCAGGATTCAAGGCAAGAAAGGGGCAGGTATATGAAAAGGAAAAATTTGAGGGAAGTTGCTGGTACTGTGAAAAGCCAGGACACAGAAAAGAGGACTGCTACAAGTGGAATAGGGAACAGGAGAAGACCAGAGGAGGCTGCTGGTACTGTGGGAAGTCAGACCACAAGAAGGAGGATTGTCACAAATGGAAGAAAGAGCTAGAACAGAGCAGCATAAGGAAATCTTCAGCTGTAACAAAAGAATGTTGGATGTGTAGTGAGGTGGGACACTTCAGTTCTGAGTGTCCGAAGAAGAAAAAGGATGATAAGAAGAAGGTTGCAGAAGACCAGAAAGAAGCGTGAAACTAATGGAGGCTGGTGTGAAGGGGCAACCACCAGCCAGCTCTTCCCAGGTAGCCCCACCACCGAGACAATGCAAGAGGACAGCAATTGATAGTGTGCGAAAAGACGGAAAGAAGTGTCCCCTGGTGATTGATTCGGCCTCAGAGCAGACTTTTGTGATGCCTGATATGTTACATCATCAGTATCTGCCTGAGTTATCAGAACAACTGTGTGGCGTAACTGGGCACTGTGCAGAACTGAGGGGACCCCTGGATGTCCAAATTGAAGTGGCAGGGCAAGAGGCTACTCTACCAGTCTTCGTGGCCGACATGAATAATCCTTGCCGTCTAGGTCTGGACTACCTTATGTCCATGGGATGTGAGCTGGACTTCTGGTTCATGAAGATGAAGGTTCGGGGAAGGTTGGTTCCCGTTACAGCAGTGAAATGTACCAGTTCTGGTGGCGAGGTGAGAGCACTCCATACTACAGTGATACCCCCAAAATCAGAACCGTTGCTTCAGTGTAAGGTGAATGGCTCTTTTGACAGCTGTATAGGCATAGTGGAGCCTGATGTAAGGTGCAAGATGAAGACCGGGGTGATGGTGGGGAGAACGCTGGTGGAGGGAGGTGCAGATAAAGTGCCGGTTGTGGTGGCCAATTTCTCCCGTGAGCCACGGAAGATCAACGAGGGAGAAATTGTGGAACTGTGCCAGACTGTGGACCCTGAGTGGCATCAGAGGAAGGCCTGTAAAAGGAGCATAGTCAAGGAAGACGGGTACGTGCCAGACCACCTACAAGACCTCTTCTCAAGGAGTTGTCAATGCCTGGATGGTTCACAAGTGCTAAAGTTGATGCAGCTGCTGACAGAATATGCTGATGTCTTTTCCATGGGAGACCTAGACCTGGGGTGCACTGATCTGGTGGAGCATAGTATAGACACTGGGGATCACTGCCCGATGAAACAGTCAGCACGAAGGATGGCGCCAGCCCAACAGCAAGAAATGGAGAAGGTGATGGAGAATCTCCATAGTCAAGGAGTAATAGAAAAGTCAAGTAGTCCTTGGGCATCAGCAGTGGTTCTTGTGAGGAAAAAGGATGGCTCAGTAAGGTGCTGTATAGACTATCGAGCCCTGAATGAAGTGACAATGAAGGATTCATACCCCTTGTCAAGAACTGATGACACCCTGGATGCTCTGTCAAGTGCAAAGTGGTTCCCCACCCTTGACATGAAGGCAGGACACAACCAGGTCAAGGTTGCAAAGAAGGACAAAGAGAAGACAGCCTTTTCATATGGGTGGGGTTTATGGCAGTTTAAGGTGATGCCATTAGGCCTATGCAATGCCCCAGCTACTCTTTGAAAACCTCATGGACCACATACTTGAAAGCCTGCACTGGCAGACGGCTTAGATCTATCTGGACGATGTAATTGTGTTTGGACAGACTTTCGACCAGGAACTGGAGAGGTTGTCAGAGGTGTTGAACAGGATCCTCACAGCGCACCTCAAGCTGAACCCCAAGAAATGCTACTTGTTTCAGAAGGAAGCAAAGTATCTGGGACACATTGTAGGTGAAAGCGGCGTCCGTACTGACCCAGAGAAGGTGGCAGCTGTGGAAAACTGGCCAGTTCCAACTTGTGTGAAAGAGCTACGGAGTTTCCTGGGCCTGTGCACCTACTATCGGCGTTTCGTCAAAGACTTTGCAGCGATAGCTGCACCTCTTCAGAAGTTGTTGAGAAAAAGGCAGAAGTTTGCATGGACAGCAGAGACTCAGAAAGCCTTCGATGAACTCAAGCATGCTAAAGCTCTCCAGTATTGCCATATCCAGACCAGAATCAGCCATTTATCTTGGACTGTGACGCTAGTGACCATGGTATTGGTGGAGTCCTGTCACAGAAAAAGGATGACAAGGAGTATGTTGTTGCATATTACAGCAAGGAGCTCAGCCCACCGGAGCAGAATTACTGTGTGACCCATAAGGAGCTCTTGGCAGTAATGAAGAGCCTTGATTTCTTCTATCCCTACCTGTATGCATCAAATTTCATCATCAGGACAGACCATACGGCACTCAAGTGGCTGAAAACGCTAAAGAATCCAGCAGGACAGCTGGCACGCTGGCTTGGGAAGCAAGACCAGCACAATTATGAGGTGCAACACCGTCCTGGGCAGGTACATGGCAATGCTGACAGCCTGAGTCGTCGGCCTTGTGATCTAGAGTGCCAGCAGTGTAGTAAAAAAGATCTATCTATCTATCTATTGCCAGATGCCTCAATCCCGTTTGGGGTGGCCACAAACAAATCGCCTCCAAGTCGCCCTGTCCCCCGCCATTTCACTGCTCTGCTCCCAACTCACACCCCCCTCTCTCATATACCTCTCCACCCCATCCCTCCATCTCATCCTCGGCCTCCCCCTCCCTCTTCCCCCCTCCACCTCACTCACATACACTCTCTTCGTCAGTCTTTCACACTCCATCCTCTTCACATGGCCAAACCACCTCAATGTGTTCCTCATAACGCTTCCTATCACATCCAAATCCACACCACATCGCTCCTTTATATCCTCATTCGTCAGCCTGTCTCTCCATGTGACTCCACAGGCTCCTATAAATAACTCATTTCCACTGTTCTCACTCTTGACTTGTGTCCTTCCAACAACGTCCAAGCTTCACTTCCATATGTTAGAGTTGGTATCACAATACTGTCATGTAGTAACTTTTTCACTTCCATGCTCACTTCCCTGTTTCTTATCACTACTTTCAAAGAACCAGCAACCTTTCTTCCCTGCTGTACCCTTTCAAGCACTTCACCCTCCAAACCTCCATCCTTACTCATCACACTACCCAAGTACTTAAACATACTCACATTTTCCAATTCCTCACCATCCAACCTCGCTGTACATTCACTGACTTCACCTCTCTCAAAGACCATCACTTTACTCTTCCCTACATTCACCTTTAGATTCCGTTTCTTATACACTCTCCCAAACTCATCCACCAAGCCTTGCAGCTCCCGTTCGTCTTCACTCAACAACACAGTATCATCTGCAAACAACAGTACAGGGAGTTTCCAAACACTATCCTCTCTCATCAGGGCCACTCCAACATCCACTACCCTGCCTTGTACCTATTTTATTACCCCATCCATGTACAGATTGAACAGCCATGGAGACATGACACATCCCTGTTTCAACCCAACTTTCAAAGAGAAAAATTCACTTAGTTCACCATCCACACGCACTGCAGCCTTTGCACCATCATACATACTCTTCACAGCATTCAACAACTTCCCATCTACTCCATATATTCTTAATACTTTCCACAATCCTTGTCTATCCACCCTGTCATATGTTTTCTCCAAATCCATGAAAGCCGCATACAACTTCTTTCCCTTCTCTAGAAATTTTTCCACTAAAGATCTAAGAATGAATATCTGATCTACACAACCTCTTCCCTTCCTAAAGCCTCCCTGTTCTTCTCCAACTAATTTCTCTGTTCTTTCTCTAATTCTGTCAATAAGTATCTTACCATACACTTTTCCTATTATACTAAGAAGACAAATGCCCCTATGATTACCACACACTTCTTTTTCCCGTTTTCCTTTGTACAAGGGAATAATTATACCTGACTTCCAATCATCCGGGACTCTACCTTTCTCCCAGGCCAATCTGCACATCTTCCACATCCATTCTACTACTATCTCTCCCCCATGCTTCAGCATTTCACCACACACTCCATCAATTCCTGGGGCTTTCCCCGATTTAACTTTCTTCATTGCTTCCACCACTTCTATACTACTGATTTCTTCCTGTCTTCTCACCTCCCTCCTTTTCCCAGCCATTCCCCAGCCACTTATACTCACATTACTTCCATCCTCTATGTTCAACAATTCCTTAAAGTGTTCTCTTCATCTGCTCATTTTTTCTCCCTTCTCCACTAGTAATCTACCATTTTTATCTTTCACTCCCCTCCTAAATTCACTTCCACCCTGTCTTACTCTTTTCACCTCTTTCCAGAACATTTTCTTACAGTCCCTCCACTTTACACTCAAATTCCTTCCAAATTCCTCATCCACTCTCTTCTTACTCTCTCTTACTAATCTTTTCACCTCGCTCTCTCTTTCTACATATAACTCTTTCTTCCGCCTCTCAACTTCTTCCAAGCCCCTATTTCTCATCCATTCATTGTATGCTTTCTTCTTTTGTGCCACAGCCTGTCTCACCTCTTCAGTCCACCACACTGTTCCTTGCACCCCCCTCCGTCTTCTCTTCCTTCCACACACCACATCACATGCTGCACATATTTCTTCTGTAAATATCCTACACACACCATCCACGTCTCCCATCTGCTCCAGTTCATATTTGCCCAATCGTTCCTTCACTTCTCTCTTATACTCTGCCTTTTTCTCATTCTCTTGTAACCTTTCCACTCTCCTTGCAACTACTCCTTCCTCTCGTCTTTCCCTTCTTCTATTCCTCCATCTTACTTGAATCCTAATTCTGGCCACCACCAAGTAGTGGTCAGAAAGTCCACTCCCCCAACCTCTGTAAGCTCTTGAATCCATTACACATCGCATCTTTTCATCCACACACACATAATCAATCATTGCCTTCCTTTCATTCAGTTCACCACCCACCCTTCTTATCACTCGCCATGTATACCTGTGGATCATTTTATGCCTGAAGAGGATATTGGCTATCACCAACCCCCTCCCAGCACAAATGTCCACTAACGCACTCCCATTCTCATCTATCTCAGCAGGCACACCCCAATCACCAACTATTCCATCCACCTTCACATTCCCAACTTTACCATCCATAATACCGATCAAAAACACTCTCTCATTCCTTCCAAACTTTTCTATGCACACTTCCACATTTGTCCAGAACTCTTCTCTCACTCTTCTAGCACGATCTTGCGTTGGTGCATACACACACACACAATCGCCCACATTTGTATTCCAACTTTCAACTTTACCCACACAATCCTTGACACAACTGATCCATACTGTCTTATGCTCTTCCATCTTTTACTCACAACTATACAAACTCCTTCCTTTGCCCTCTCATTCTCTCCTACTCCTGCACATATACCCCATCCATACTCCCATTCTTTCACACTTTCTCCTCTCCATTTTGTTTCAGTTATTCCACATACATCCACTTTCGCACCCTCAAGCACCTGGACAATCTCTCTCTCTTTCACCTCATCATTCGCACCTCTTACATTCCATGTACCCATTACCAAGTCCTTTGTCCGGTCCTGGGTCGTCATCGTTTGGTCAGTCCTTGTCCGAGGCTTCTTGTTTGTTTTTTTAGTTAGTTGTTTTCCGGGGAGGGGCACTAACCCTCCACCAATCCTTTTAGTCGCCTTTTACGACAAGCAGGCATCTGGGGGAGTATTCTTGAAAAAAAAACCTACTCCCAGGGGTAGTGATGAAGAGCCTTGAGTTCTTCTATCCCTACTTGTATGCATCAAATTTCATCATCAGGACAGACCATGCGGCACTCAAGTGGCTGAAAACGCTAAAGAATCCAGCAGGACAGCTGGCACGCTGGCTTGGGAAGCTAGACCAGCACAATTATGAGGTGCAACACCATCCTGGGCAGGTACATGGCAATGCTGACAGCCTGAGTCGTCGGCCTTGTGATCCAGAGTGCCGGCAGTGTAGTAAAAAGGAAGATCATGGAAAGAAATGCAGCCGTACTGCAATGACAGGGCCAGCGTCCAATGAAGACCTGAAGAGAGTGCAAATGGAGGATGCAGAATTACAGACAGTGCTAGAGTGGCTGCAGCAGAGTACAGTGCGACCATCTTGGGAAGAAGTTTCCAGGTTAAGCCCTGCAACCAAGAGCTACTGGAGTCAGTGGGACCTTCTGTGTTTGAACAATGGGCTACTGGAGCGTCAGTGGGAGACACCCAACAGCCTCAGCAAGATGAGGTCCAAGATCTTGGATGAGTTCCATTACCAGATCACTAGTGGGCACCTGGGAGTGAAGAAAACCTTAAGTCGGCTGTGACAGAGGTTCTACTGGATTGGCATGCATCAGGATGTTGAAGAGTGGTGTGGGGCCTGTGATGTGTGCTGTGCCAAGAAAGGACCCAAGAAACGTGGTTGTCCCCTCTCCAGCTGTACCAAGTGGGTGCACCAATGGAAAGAGTCGCAGTGGACATTGCTGGACCTTTGCCACTCACTGAAAGAGGAAACTGGTATATATGTGTCGCCATGGACTACTTCACAAAGTGGCCAGAAGCCTATCCCACCCCCGATCAAGAGGCTGCAACTGTTGCTCAGGTGTTGGTTGATCAGTTTTTCTGTTGTTTTGGGATGCCACAAGAGCTAATTTCAGACCAGGGTAGAAACTTTGAGTCTGCTGTGTTCCATGAGTGCTGCAAGTTACTGGGGATCAAGAACACCAGGACGACCCCATTAACCCTTTAACTGCGGGTGTCATCCCAGAATGACATTGCAAAAACTGGACTGTTTGTGAATATTTTGAATACCACGCATTTTTTCCGCGCACCAATTGTTTCAAGGGAGAGTAGCTATTAAGTTCTTTCACTCCAGTCGACCCCCACCTCCCTCCTCCCACCCCCTGGGCCCCCACCTCCCACTCCCCGGGCCCCCCACCCCATCCCTGACCAAACACGCATCAGTATCTGTCCAGCTGTGTGAGTGACAACACCGCTGATGTGGCAGTGAAGTGCGGGCAATTACAGTGCCTTTTACCTGCCTCAGTGAACACAGAGTGTTATGTAATGTAAGAACACTGGCATGTTTTGGGCTGTTTCCGAGTTGGCAACTGTTGTCCGTCAAGAGTATACTCGTAGAATGTAGAAGTTTCGAGAGTAATGCAAGCTTATATAAGATAGGGTAGAGATTATTACAAGTCTAGTCGGGTTTCAGGTCAGGTTGTGTGAAGTGCAGTCGGTTTTGATTCAGTGTAGTGCAGTGTCAGTGTCAGTGAAGGCTTTATATTTTTGGTACTTGTGAAAACAATGGCCAACAGTGACGGGTTATTGAAGTTTGTATATCATTGGAACTTGAGAAGACAGTGAAGTGTATTAAGTGTAATTACTGTCAGTGAAGATAATTTTCAGTACTTGTGTAATAAGTGAAGTGTTGGAAAGCATTAACTGTACTAACTGTGAGGTGTTGTTAAACATCAAGTGTAACTGCAGTTAGTAAAGTGTGTATAGCTCCAGTACTTCTGAGAAAAGTGAAATTGAAAAGCATTAAGTGGAATTACTTGGAAAATAAAGACAGTGAACTTTAAGAAGTCTTAGTTTATGTTCGCCTCAGCTGATCTTGTATACTGTACACCTAGGGCAGACCATAGGAAGAACAACTCACTGGGCAATGTCCTTCCTATACTGGACTACTGCTGTTGGAGCCTGTGGCAGTGTGGGGACCGGGACGTAACAGTTTTTTAAAAGTATTATGTCACTTTCGTCTCCGATTTTTATCATACTTGTTGAGTAGGTATAGCATATTGACCCTATTACCTGACCCAGTTTCAGTGACCCTGACTTCCCTTCCAAGGTAAGAGGTCCAAAAATGTACAAAAATATAAAAAGAATCAACCTCAGTTTACTCTAGAACAATTATATTTGCATGAACATGAAAGGAAATCCCGTGATAGAATTACTTTCCAATCACTTGCATGGGAAAAATTTGAAGGTCATTCATGCATGACATGACGATAATTCGGACACCATACCTTTTAAAAGTTTTCAATTTCTCTCCCAAACACGACATATATATATATATATATATATATATATATATATATATATATATATATATATATATAATCTCTGTGTGTGTGTGTGTGTATATA
The DNA here is from genome assembly GCF_032717465.1 of Coenobita brevimanus. Taxonomy (NCBI): domain Eukaryota; kingdom Metazoa; phylum Arthropoda; class Malacostraca; order Decapoda; family Coenobitidae; genus Coenobita; species Coenobita brevimanus. The sequence goes on from NC_136984.1 coordinate 25,171,126, forward strand.
TATATATATATATATATATATATATATATATATATATATATATATATATATATATATATATATATATATATATATATATATATATATATATATCCAGTATTTTGGTTATATATCTATCCCGCTGTAAATCTCTCTCTCTCTCTCTCTCTCTCTCTTTATATATATATATAGGATTATTTATGAGTGTGTTGTCCCAGATGATTGGCTGAAGAGTGTAATTGTAAATGTGTATAAAGGGAAGGGTGATGCCCTGGAAAGAGGAAATTATAGAGGTATAAAGCTTTTAGATCAGATAATGAAGGTAATGGAGAGAGTTTTAGAAGGTATAATTAGAGAAAGAGTGAATATTGATGAGATGCAGTTAGGGTTTATGCCAGGTAGGGGGACCACTGATGCCATATTCATTGTTTGACAGCTTCAGGAAAAATATATTGGTAGAAGGGATCTTGATTTTTGTTTTTGTTGATTTGGAAAAGGTCTTTGACAGAGTCCCTAGAGAGGTGGTGAAGTGGGCAATGAGAAAGCTTGGCTTGGAGGAGTGGCTGGTTATGGTGGTTATGGCCATGTATGTGGGTGCTCACACCCAGGTGAGAGTGAATGGAGATTTGAGTGATGAGTTTTCCGTGAATGTTGGTGTGCATCAGGAGTCAGTCTTGAGTCCCATGTTGTTTATCATGGTACTTGAAGCCCTTTCACGTGACTTTAGAAACGGACTCCTGTGGGAGTTGTTGTATGCTGATGATTTGGTGTTTATTGCAGAGAATGAAAGGGAGGCGGAGGAAAGGTTTAGGAAGTGGAGAGATGGTATGGGGCAAAAGGGTTTAAGGGTAAATGCAGATAAAACAAAAGTGATGATATCTAGGGTTGGTGGCGGTACTATCAAAGATGAGGGAGAGTGGCCATGTGCAGTTTGCCACAAGGGCGTGGGAAGTAATTCCATCTTGTGCGGCGTGTGTGATAAATGGGTGCATAAGAGATGTAGTGGTATCAGAGGTAGACTGCGAGATAATGCTGATTTTATGTGTACGGCATGCCGGGGTGAGCAGGTGGAGATTGTCAGACGTGAAAGGATTGAACTTGCTGGTGAATCTCTTGAGTGTATGAAGAGTTTTGTTATTTGGGAGACATGTTGTGTGCTGGAGGTGGGGCTGGAGCTAGCTCTGTGGCTAGGGTGAGAAGTGGTTGGAAGAAGTTCAGGGTGCTCTTGCCTCTCCTGACATTGAGAGGGCTCTCCCTACGTGCTAAGGGGTCTTTGTATGCAGCATGTGTTAGGAGTGTAATGCTGTATGGCAGTGAGACCTGGGCAGTGAAGGAGGAAGATATTCGCCGGCTCAGACGTATAGAAATGACAATGATTAGGTGGATGTGCAGTGCGTCCCTGCGTCCAAGGCCTGGAGGGGCTGGGTTTACAATGGAAGAGTTGAGAGGTAGGATGGGACTGGAGTGTATTGGTGCTGTGATGAGGAGAGGTAGATTGAGGTGGTTTGGACATGTGGAGAGGATGGGGGGTGATAATTGGGTGAGGAAGGCGAGAAGTGTTAATATTGGGGGTGGGGTTATGAGGGGTAGACCGAGAAAGACATGGGACAAGGTCATTAAGTGTGACCTTAGGGTTAAGGGACTGAACAGGGAGGCTGCAATGGATCGTGCAGCGTGGAGAGCCACCATTAGGTGACCAAGGCCGACACATGCAAGCATGTTGGAGCCTTTAAAAACGAAACGAAAAGATATATATGAGACACTCCTTGACACAAGAAGTTTTGTTTGGTTCTGGACATAAATATGTAAACAGTTTGGTGGCAGTTTGACCATCATTTTTCAAGTTATTACAAAAAACAAATTCGGCAATATACTCATAGGTGATCAGTAACTGTCTCTGGCAGTTAAAGTGTTCTAGTTGATCTAAAATCACAATTTTTCAACCTCAGTTTCTAAAATGCAGCATAGTGCCCCCTGGAACACCCAGCCACCCCCACAAGGAATACAGCATAGTGCCCCAATGAACTCCTGGACATCCCCACAAGGAGCCCATGGAGGAGCAGCAGCCACGTGCCGGGACTCGGTGCGACAACGGCCTAAGTCAGCCCAGGCCGCGCGCCCCTATGACCTGGAGCCTGCCCGCCATCTCCATAGCAGGAATACTGCACTACCTTCCAGGTGAGCCTTCACCAACCAGCTAAGGTGTGGAGCTGTCTATCCGGCTCCTGCCAGCACCCCAAAGGACACGGCCTGTTGCCGTCTCAAAGAGGAAGACATCTTCAGAGTGGCTACAGGCCGTCTTCTTAGGAAGGCGGGAGTGGCTACAGGCCGTCTCTTTTGGGGTGCTGGCAGTAGCCGGATAGACAGCTCCACCCCTTAGGTGGTTGGTGAAGGCTCACCTGGAAGGTAGTGCAGTATTCCTGCTATGGCAACAGCGGGCAGGCTCCGGGTCATAGGGGCGTGTGGCCCGGGCTGACTTAGGCCATTGTCGCACCGAGTCCCGGCGCTCAGCTGCTGCTCCTCGGTGGGCTCCTTGTGGGGATGTCCGGGAGTTCATGGGGGCACTATGCTGTATTCCTTGTGAGGGTGGCTGGGTGTTCCAGGGGGGCACTATGCTGCATTTTACCACCATCCACTGGGAAAGTCACGTCCTCGTTACTGGAGGTGGTAGACTTGCGTATCATGGGTGGCGTAGATCGGTTGTAGATGTCGAAGGAGTGCGTGCCAGGCTGTGGTGGCAGTGTTCTTGTCCTGCTCTGCGTCACAGGTGGGGAAGAGGGTGGATGTGGTGGTGGAGGAGCGGAGGAGTTGGAGGTGGTGATGTGGTCCTCAGACTCGTCGGTTGCATCCAAGTGATGGTGCCCATACAGCTCGCGGTGTGGGGTGGGCGGTGGGTGCGAAGCCAGGGGATGGTGCGGGTGTGGGGGTGGTGGCAGGTGGTGTGCAGTGCTGGAACCGTGGTGGCTTGGCAGGTGCTGTGTGTGTGTGGCGGGTGGTGTGTGTTGTCAGAGGTGAGGAAAGGTGGGGTGAGGTGTGGGGGGAGAAGGAGCCGGTGGTGGTGGGGAGGTGCGGCCCCATGGTGTTGTCTGGATGTTCAGTGATGGGGTAGTGCAGGTAGTAGCAGGTGGCTGAGCTCGTAATAGAGTGGTGGGTGGTGAGGTGCGGGGTGTGGTGGGCGGCGAGGCATCTGGTGAGGTTACTGGGGAGGAGCTGGGGGTCCGTGGGGATGGTGAGGTTGAGGGTGGGGCAGGGGAGGTGAGCGAAGAAAGAGAGATGGGTGAGGATGAGGAGGAGGAGGGTGTGATAGGGAAGGCGAATGAGTTGACCATGTTGGCGAGGAAGGCAAGTGGTGCTGAAGGGATGATGGTGGGTGGTGCGGGGTGGTAGGCGGAAGGCAGTAGACAAGAGGAGGTGGTTTTAGGAAGTAGGTTAGGGGAAGATGAAGTAAGGGTTCTAGGAGGCCTGTGAAGGGGGAGGCAGGCTTTGTGTTGAGGGGAGATAGGAAGGGGGGAGGCGATAGTAGTGGAGAAAGTGGTGTGTGAGGTGGGAAGGTTAGGAATAGGGGTAGGAATAAGGGAAGGTAAAACAGAAGAGATAGTGAGAGGTGAGGAAAAGGAATCATGACATTTCCCCCTCTCGTAGACTGGGGGAGATGTGAGGTGGCCCCCGTCATTAAGGTGGGATGTGGGGGCAGTGGGGGGCGCCTCCTGTGCCTTCTCCTTGGTATTTTCTTTCCCTGAGGCTCGGGGCAATCGGCGTATGGTGGGGAGGTTTGTAGGTGCCCTTGTGTCGTTTTGCTGCGCCAGGCAGCTTTTAGCAGCTCACAGATCTCATGGATTGGATTCGTGGCAGCAAGGAGAAAATTCCCACGGGTTGATGGTGATGAGATTCGTGGGGAATTGTTTGATTTCGCCGATGCGTTGAGAGGTGGCCTGGATGGCAAGAAGGCACCTCATTAAATTGATTTCTTTATCCAGGTCTCCTGTCGGTTCTTGTATTATAAAATGTTCTTTCATGAAACCAGGGAGAATCCTGAGGAGTGTGTGAAACATGAGTTGTTCCCGGGTTTCATCATCTGCCTCCGGGTAGGAAGCAGTAACCAGGCATCTTGCCCGGATTAGGGTATCATCTAGATTCCCATTGAAAGTCAAACTATCCAGTTGGGATAGTGCCACCACTTTCCCTAGTGATGGGGTGATGGCTTGGATTGTTATGAGTCCATATTATATTTACAAATCATAATAAATAGATAGATAAATAGACAGATAGACAGCTCTATGCGAGCCTGGGAATGGGAAATGATCTTGCAAGTTAAACTGAGGAAAAGCTGACGACAGATTAGGAAGTAGCAATGTCAGGAGATGATGCAGGAAGTTTGTCAGCAAAATAGCAGGAGAACAAAGCCTAGTGACATACACACATACTCACGCACAGGTTTCTGGAACTTTCCAAGCACAGTGTAACACACGTGACACGACCCCTGTTTCACCAGAATTTAGGAGAGCTCAGAAGGAGAGAGGCCATAGAATCGGCACGGGGTAGGGAGAAAGGCTTAGCAACTTGGAAGAGAGAGAGAGAGCGAGACAGGGAGGTAGCTAGCGGGACTCTACTTATACTCACTCATGTGTGAGAGACTTTGTTAATATTTCCAAGACAAATAAAAAATAGTCCCATACTATTCTTTACCTCTCCTGTCATTGCATGACAAATGGGAACCAAGATTATCTACTTACAAACAACTCAAGTATAACAACCGCTCGTCCACAAGTCTAATATATTATGTATAACTTCTCTACAATTAACTCTGAAGTCTTTTATGACATTTGGTAGCAGCGAACGTATACGAACCTCGTCTACGAATCAACAGTGAATTCCTACAAAATATCAAGATTGAAAACAAAAAATACCTCTCACAACCAACAACTCACAACCAGCTCCTGACAGTATTCTCTCCAACCAGCCCCTCCGTCTCCCCAATCATCATGCTGATTTAGAGGTGAAGAGGTCACAGGACGCCTTGCAAGTAGTTTAACAAAGTACTGATACAAACAGTCTTGCAATTTCTACGACGAACCAACGAACTACAACCATCTACAATCAACTACAAGTAACAACTCCACGAGTCGTCTGTATAATCTTCTACATGCACCTACAAGTAGCGGCAGTCTTCATCCTACAACGAGTAAATCACAAGAAAAAGGGACCGAAAATACATCAAGAAAGAAAAAACAAAACAAACAAACGAAGAGTGAGACACGACTCACTACTCATAACCACCAGACCTCACCCTCCTCTCTCTGCTACATCCACCCAACCTCCATTGCTGACGCAGAGGTCAAGACACGCAGCAAAACACCAGAGCCATATTTATATCGTGACTTACTCACCTTTCTTCACCCAGCTTAAGCATTGCTACTCGGTATTCACCACAGCTACCAGTGTGGGAAGCCGACGTCACCATGTGCTGAGATGACATCACGACGCGAGTTTGCCACGCCAAGCAATGTGTGACTGACACCAGGCACTTCTCACCCACTACTCATTACTCATTATTCACATAGCTCCTACTCATACTCATTTATTTCCACAGTATTGAGTTGGAAATTCGACGTTCTATGCTGAGGTTTGCCTGGGACAGCTGTTAACCACCACAAGCACCAGGCCATGGAATTTCCTGAGTAACATCGTCCATCAACACAGCACTAGAATTACCAAGAGATTTTCAGTCAACCCTGCATTTTTGTTCCGAGATCGACTTTTGTATCGACACACCTCTACGATCTGTATCAAGTGGGTAAAATTATTCTTACTCATTTCTTCTCAGTGCTAAAATTAGCTATATTCAACTTTTTTCTTACTTATTTCCATATATACACTTATACACTCACTATCTATCATTTATTTCAACTTATTTACTCATCTATTTTGTTAGGACATAAATAAACAAAAGGCGTATTTCATAACACGATATCTTAATGACAGGAATATTTTCGCCACCACCCACGTTAATACCAGATGACGCACAATTAGCCACAACAACAGACTCACAATTAAGAGAGCACCAAGGCAACCCACCCCTTGTACAAACCTCACCACAAACTAAAGACCAAGAAACAAATACGGCAGTTTCAGATGACGAGTGGGAAACCCCCTCTGAATCTACTTTTCATGTTTTTAGGTTATACACAATCTAGCAAGTGAGGACTTTGTCGCTGACTTGCACACGTATGCCAATATACTTAACAGGGTTCACCAGTCCGGTCGTACATATTCCACCATTCCCTCACACAACGATAAACAAGTCCAAGTTGAATTAACAGAGCAAACAGTGAAAATGAATCAAGAAACAAATACCGCTGAGCTAACAACCACACCCCAAGTGTTCGTGTATCATGAGGATAAAACTGCCCCAAAATTCTATGGCACAGAAAAAGATCGCATTGATGTCATTTCATTAGTCAGTCAGTGTGAACAAATGTTCATCAAGCGCCACATACTAGATGAACAAGAGAAAATTGCTATTTTTTCATCTTGCATAAGCCAGGAAAGATGTCCAGCAAGCAATTTATTGCGCTCGGACAAGCTCCATAAAGCTAGGACATATGAATTTAAAATTGAATTTTTGAAGAAATTTTCTGGAGGTATGAACTTCTTGCCAGGTATAATTCCAGAATTACATAAAATTGTAGATCTTGTAAGGGAGCACGCTACAAACCATGTGCTCAGTGAAATAACTGCTGATGTCTCCACAATCAAAAGAACATCGTTAGTTACTTTGGAAAACTCAAATTGGATAACAGATGATGGAAAGATGTCCCCAGACTTCATCGTGGACATCATTGGTTATGTAGCTGCCTTCTGTAAATTACCTGATAGGACTCTTAAGATCGCCAAGACGATTGCGTACACCCCAGGAATGTGTTTGCTAGACTTAATGAACGAGGTAGAGATGCAGTGCAGTAAAGCAGGTACAGTCGACACACATGCACATTCTAGTAGAATGAGGGTACCTGACACAGTATCAGCTGTGAAAACATCTACACCGACCCCAAACAGAGAACAAAATCGATCGCGACTCGAAAGCAGGCAGACCAAACAACCAAACATGACGAGGCCTCGATCACAGACGCCAGGCTACAGGCAGTTTCATAAGTTTTCGCGCAGCCCGAGCAGGTCTCGCGCCATAAACAACACTACTTATGGAAAATCACATCGTAGGTCACAGTCAAGGGATAGGTCCATTCTATGTCATTATTGTGCAAAACCAGGACACACAAGGTATGAATGCTTTATCAAAGCAAAAGAGGACAAACAAAAGACACAAGGATTTGGTCCTTACTGTAGGCATCATAGATACCAAGGGCACTGGACCAGTGATAGCAAAACAGTAGAAAAAATTGTGTCTATGTTCAAATCGGGGAAAGACCAAGTCATGACAAAAAACGAACAAACGTAAAGAAAAACAAGTCTAAAATTCACATAAGAGGCATGTTGGGAAATGAGTGTATCTTGATACCAGCTGTATGTGAGGATCAAGACGTTTCCTTATTTTTAGATACAGGCTCTCCAGTGAACTTAATAACACATGAAGAACTAAATAGAATTCTTAAAAATAAAAAGAAAGTAACTTTTCTGGATGAAGCTGATTTAGATTTATACACGGTAGATGGACAACAAATTACAGTGAAAGGTATGATAAGATTAAATATCAGTTTCACATAGACTACAAGACCATTCTCTGCATTTTTCTATATCGTTGAAAACTTAGCAATTAAAGCTCATATGTTACTGGGCTTAAGATCCATGAGAGCAGAGAACATAACTATACTCCCACAAATGAATGATATAGACTTTAACAATGAATTCATAGAGGAAATACCTTCAGAGCCCTCACCGATTGGTAAAAGAGAGCCAAAAAGAATTGGTAATATTAAAGGCTTAAACAAACATACACAAACAGATGAGTGTATAGATACACTCCTACCACCAACCCCATCCTCCAGAATTTGTGACCCAGATAACAGTACTGATTTATCAATTTTTCCAGCCCATCTCACTAATGATTTAGTTATACCACCTAATTCCTACATGAAAGTTACCATAAAGAGCAAATTACGGAATAGTACTGTTCTTGTCTTAGAAGAATTATGTAAAGTAAAGGGATTGTCAGTAGAAAACGCATTATGTCATACGAACGACGAAGGGCAAACTCAGATATTCATAATTAATCACATGAATGGGGAAGTTCAGTTGAAAAAGGGGACTTGCATAGTTAATATTGAAAAATGTCCTGCCCCTGTGAAGGAAATAGTTATAGCTGGAGTGACAAGTGAGATAAAACCTACGGATAGAGAAAGAATAAAAGAGAATTTAATTCACTCAGGTGAATTTGATGAAAAAAATGATTTGTTAACCCTGCTGGAAACACACAGGGACACCGTAGCATTGCCCGGAGAACAGTTAGGGTGTACTAACTTGATTAATCACATGACTAATGTGCACCCAGAAACACCACCAATTTTCGTACCAGCTTACCGCGTACCATACTCCCAACGTACACTTGCAAATCAGTATGTCGATGAAATGTTAAAACTTGGAATTATTGAGCCTTCAGTCTCCCCATGGAATGCCCCATTATTCTTCGTGCCCAAACGAAATGGAGAAATGCGTGCGGTAGTAGATTAATGTAAACTAAACAATCACACAATCCCAGACAGATTTCCCATGCCATTGCTAAGCGACGTTCTACAGAATATTGGTCCTGAGAATAATATATTCTCAACCATCGATCTCCTAAACGGCTATTATCAGATTCCGGTTTCGGAGGAGTCACGTAAATACACTGCCTTTTCAACAAACAGAGGCCATTATCAATATACAAGAATGCCAATGGGACTGAGGACAGCCCCAGGCACATTCCAGCGTCTTATGAATTACGTATTGCCCGGAATTTTAGGACAAGGAATATTTGTTTATCTTGACGATATTATAATCGCAACGAAGAATATTAAGGATCATCTCAGGAAATTAGACTTACTCTTACAAAAGCTTAGTGATGCTGGTTTAAAAATTAAACTTTCTAAATGCAAATTTTGCTTTAAGGAAATAAATTTCTTAGGCCATAAATTAAGTTCTGATGGTATTCACACCACTGATGACAAAATACAGGCAGTGAGAGATTTTTGTGAACCCACTACGACTGACGAAGTTAGACAATTTTTAGGTCTGGCTGGGTACTATAGGTCATTCGTACCACAGTTCTCTCATACAGCCTTTCCTCTATTCCAACTACTCAAAAAAGATGCTGTATTCCAATGGGAAGAAGAATAAAAAAGGGCATTTAACAATCTACAATTTAAACTAACAAATGCACCTTGTTTAGCATATCCAGATTACACAAAATCATTTCTTATTTGTACAGACGCATCAGTTAAAGGATTAGGGGCTGTACTGATGCAGAAAGATAAAAGAGGAAAAAATCAACCAATTGCATTTGCCAGCAGACAAACAAGAGGTGCAGAGAAAAATTATTGCACTACAGACTTAGAGGCACTTGCAGTGGTTTTTGCATTACAAAAGTTTCGAGATTTGGTATATGGTTAATCCATTTATTCACCGACCATAAACCACTGGTGGGTATGTTTAAAGAAAAACTCCTTTCTGGGAGGAGAGCAAGATGGAAATGTACAGTTGAAAACTACAATGTACAAATTCATTATATACAAGGTAAAATGAACATAGTAGCTGACGCATTATCTAGGAACCCGAACACAATTCAGGTCGCGGCGTTAGATCTCAAAGGAAATATCCCAAACCACGATGATATCGCAAAGGCACAAAGACTTGACCCAATATGGTCTAAAGTTATATACAAGTTAGAAAGTGGAGATGATATACAATTACCCAAACTGCATGTCCAACTCGAACAATTCACAATGGTCAATAATACATTATACAAGATTAACTCTAAACAACCAAAACGTCAAAGAAATACTAACCAGTTGGTAGTACCTAATGACATGATACCTCAAGTATTACGTACGATACACGATAGCCCACATGCAGGACATCCTGGAAAGGATAAGACATTCAACCAGGCCCAGCTGTTATATTACTGGCCTTCATTACGAAAAGATATAAACAATCATATAGACAGATGCGAATCATGTGCGAAACACAAAGGATACCCAATCACACTTGCACCGATGGGTAATTACCCTGTACCACATCAACCATGGGACGTTGTCGCTGTTGATTTACTCAAGATGCCATTATCATACAATAATAACCTATACTTATTCGTAGCAACGGATCATTTTTCCCGTTATGTCATTTTAGCTCCAATTAAAGATAAGACAGCAGAGACAGTAGCAAAGGCAATAACAGATAATGTAATATGTCGCTTTACTACCCCAAAGGTACTAATAAGTGATAATGGAGGAGAATTTAATTCTGAGATCTTACAAGAAATATGTAAACAATACAACATCATAAAGGATAACGTTTTAGCCTATCACCCAGCATCGAATGGGTTGGTAGAGAGACAAAATAAAAAGGTATTAGATGTGCTACGACACATTCTCAATGAAAATTATGCAAGCTGGGATGATTGGATTCCCAGAGTAGAAGCCCTAATTAATGGATCTATAAATAAATCCATAGGTGACACACCACATTTCATTATATATGGAACAGATAAAAAACTACCATATGAGCTCCTAGAAGGTGACAGCATGCCTATATACAATTACGATGATTACTCTAAACTCCGTTTACGTGAATTCCAGGACATTCACAAAAGAGTAAAAAAACAATTAACGATGTCCAAGGGAGAAATGACGGAGGCATTTAACAAGAAGGCAAGAGATTCACCCTTCAGCTTAGGAGACATTGTTTACGGTATCATTCATATGAGAGACAATAAATTATCCCCAAAATTTGAGGGCCCATACAGAGTAATTAACATAAAAGCAAACAAAGTTTTAATTAAGTCACTGTCAAGTGGCGAAGAGAAACAAGTTCATATTGACCATTTAAAACGAGTTTCAAGGGAATTATCCAATAATTATTCAGCCTCGGATACAACCAAACAGGCGAACGTACCTCAAGAAACCAAGCAAGAAAACAACAATGATTACAAAAAGAAATTAAGGTCTTATACCAAACAATCGAACATAGCTGCAACTGTTCCAATAAAATCTACAGTACATCATTTACGAGAATTAAATATCGATTTAAACTCCTTCTATAAATGAAATAACAATCAACCGTAACGCACATCATCACTATCATCGACCACAGCATGACCATATTAGGAAATTAATAGATTTTTTTTTTTTTTCGGTAGGTTACGATGAAGGAACTTATGCTATGGATTCTCCTCTACAAAGCAAGAGGATATGCGCACTTAGACCCCCAACACATAGTACGACAAGGATGCCTCATAGCTCCAACGGCCAAGACTACAATCGTTAAGGACGTCATGAGTACTGAAATAAGTCTAGATTACTTGTATGAATTATCTACTTATCTAGACAGCCTTGCGAAGCCGATGCGAACTCTGGACTTCATGATAGGAAATTATGTTTCACAAGCACATAACACAAAGGAAGTGAATGAAATGGTAAAGTTAGTGAAATGGAAACTAGAACAGGCAAAGTCAACTATGCTCATCATGATCCAAGATCTCCCATCTTATGGAACGGAGGTACTGAGCGACAGGAACAACATCACACGTACTCGCTAAAAGCGCGGTTTGTTCGACCTGGGTGGCGCAGTTCTTGGGAACATCTTTGGATTGGCTACAGAGGATGACCTTAAAGAAATAAACAACAAATTTAATGAGATAGCTCAGATACTAACATACCAATATAAATTCATCACAGGACAGAACTCAGCAATGAAGACAATTGTGAAAAATCTGAAAAAGGCAGAAAACATAGCTCTCGAGAGTGTAGATAAAATAAATAAAATGGAAGGAAACATTACACTTTTCCAACACTTCTCCATCATCACAGAACATATTGACACGATTCTACTACAATTAGACAACACTAGAGATCGTTTCAGAGCACTTATGCAAGGAATTTCGAATGCTGGTGATGACGAGATCACAATTGACTTGCTCCCAGTTCATGAGCTACGTCAGATAATTAGTCAAGGCATACATAAACATAAATTGAAGCCGTTGTTCCGCAGTAGGGAATTCATGCAATATTATCCATATTTAGAAGCAACACTAACACCAACATCAGTAGTAGTTCATGTACCATTCGTAACTGAAGACCTGTTCACAGTATACCAAATACATCCCTTCCCCTATAAAAATAACAACACTTTGGTCATCATCAACATCAACACAGACACCGAACTCATCATAGTCTCCAAGAGACGGGACACTGTCACTTTCGCAAGTGAATCAACGATTGAACGAAAGTGCCGCACATCCTTACATGCTGTTCATCTTTGTCCTGCGTACATTTTCCCGTTTCAGCCTACTGATACAGTCCCTTGTGAAATGGCTATCATCAGAAATGACAATATTCATCATCATTGCAACTTCACTTTTGCTCCAGATAAACTTGTACACCATCAACGCATCGGACACTCACAGTTTTTTTATTTCACTCGTAACACATCAGTTTACATAGTCTGTCCAGATATACCACCATCTCATACTTCAGCCTCAGGATTATGCATAGCACCAGACTACTGTGCGGTATTTACACCAGCCATGTCTACTTTATCCACCATCAATCACTACGCCATTCTCAATCATACACACAAACATTTCCACCCACTGCCTGATATGGACTTAAACATGAGCACAAGTATTAAGTTGACTTCACCTAAGTTTGAAACTATGCAGCTGATCAATGAAACAATAAAGCCCTGTGAAAATTTGAGTTTGAGTATGTTCAACCCATATTATGTGTATAGCCCAGCACCTACTGTCTTTATAATCTTCTGCATTGTATTTGCAGTACTGCTGTTCGCAATTCACAGAATGCATGCAAGAATTGCAAATTTGGAGTCAATATTTAGTGGGGGGAGAGTTAACATCCAAGTTAACCCCCCTGAATGAAGTGTACATATTTTGTATATATATATATATATATATATATATATATATATATATATATATATATATGTAAATGCAAAGAAGAATGACCCATGTATGGCATACCAGTACCATTATCGTTAAATGAAATATTAATACCTCTTACCATAATCTTAATTTTAAACTATTTTTTTTTTCTTGCATGTATGCACTTCACTACAATAACCCAAGTACATACTGTATTACAGTTAAATAGTTTACTTTTAATCCATTTATTCAAATATGTATACAACTTGTTTAAAATGTAATATTACTGAATAATTGCTATTTACTATGAATGTTATATGTATACAATATTATAATCAATATTATGTACTAATAGATAAGAATATGTCAGTAAAAATTGCTGTCGGAGGACCTTCAGCGGCGTGGGCCGAGCAGTGTTATGAGTCCATATTATATTTACAAATCATAATAAATAGATAGATAAAGAGACAGATAGACAGCTCTATGCGAGCCTGGGAATGGGAAATGATCTTGCAAGTTAAACTGAGGAAAAGCTGATGACAGATTAGGAAGTAGCAATGTCAGGAGATGATGCAGGAAGTTTGTCAGCGAAACAGCAGGAGAACAAAGCCTAGTGACATACACACATACTCACACACAGGTTTCTGGAACTTTCCAACCACAGTGTAACACACGTGATACGACCCCTGTTTCATCAGAATTTAGGAAAGAGAGCTCAGAAGGAGAGAGGCCATAGAATCGGCAGGGAGTAGGGAGAAAGGCTTAGCAACTTGGAAGAGAGAGAGACAGCGAGACAGGGAGGTAGCTAGCGGGACTCTACTTATACTCACTCGTGTGTGAGACTTTGTTAATATTTCCAAGACAAATAAAAATAGTCCCATACTATTCTTTACCTCTCCTGTCATTGCATGACAAATGGGAACCAAGATTATCTACTTACAAACAACTCAAGTATAACAACCGCTCGTCCACAAGTCTAATATATATAACTTCTCTACAATTAACTCCAAAGTCTTTTATGACAGAATCACGAGTCTCGTGAAATTCTGCCAGGTAAGCTCCGGAACGATTTTTGGTGTTATATTAGCCGCCGCTTTGCCCAGCAATGGAAGAGTGACTGCAATCTTTTGCTGGTCATTTTCATAACCGATATCTAGTAAAGGTCTGATGATCGCCAGATATGTGTGAATATCGTACTGTTCGGGGTCGAACTTAGGCAAGTGCACGTGCGGTTTGGTTGCCATTTTTTCGGTATTCCTGACAACCTCTATCGTATGCCCAGGTCAAGAACCACTGCTGTCCACCAGTGTAATGCTAGGTGTTTTAATTTCGGTGTCCCGCACCTAAAGCACCTAACATGAAGCGGGGTCCGCTTTCGAGACAGGGGCTTAGACAAATAGGAGAGAGGCAGGACACAAAAACTCAGGCAATAACCTTACACACGTATTACTCAGTCAGACAGAGAGAAACAGCAGATGTTACAAACACGAAATTCTGGATGATCATAAACTCTTACAACTAGGTAGGGTGAATAGTATCTCACAGGATACTGTTGGGAAAATATATTAAAATAATGTTCGAGGCGGAATGTTCTAATTTAGTATAGTCCAGGGTCTTTACACCCGTGGAAGGGCTAGGGTTATTTCTCACAAGGGGGGGTAAGGCACTAAGGTCTAATTGTAATTAGTACTGTGAGGCAGGGTTTGATGTTAACATGTTCACTTTGTTATTTTCTGCCTTAGGGTCACTTTTGGTCAATTATCGTTACTTATTCCACGGCCCTGGTGTTAGTCTTATTACCGTAGAGCCCTTCACTGCGTCTATCTCTCTTTCTGACTTTTGGACTATCACTGTAAGTTCACTATTCTGCCTCTGCACTATTGGATCACTATTATTGCACAGTATGGTCACTATAACTCTCCTGGCTCCAAGGGTGCGGCTGAGGGGCCACGCAGCTCCGCTACTGACAGGGCTGGGCACTACCAGGAGTCCCCGTGCTCAGGGGACAAAGGATCACGCGCAGGGGCGTCTGCTCTCGTCTGGGGCTGTTGGCGGCAAAGGGGCCCGAGCTCTCGAGACTCAGGACTGGAGTGCGGCCCTCAGGGCTAGGGCCAAACAATTGCCTGAATCTGTCGTTCAGGTTCCTGATGGAGGGGGAGGTCTTCTGCCGTCGAGGTGTAGGGAGTTCCCTCCCGGGTGTTCTAGGGAGGGTCTGGAGTTCACAAGGACAGCGGTCCCCAGGGCTGGGTGGCACTGGCAGGAGTGGGCTGCGGCACCGGCCTGCATCAAGGTTCATCAGGTGGGTCTTCTCCAGAGCTAATCGCAGGGAGCGGAGGCCCGGGGAGACTATGGGGCATCTCCAATACTCCTCTACAGCCTCTGTGCCGGGGGTGGGGAAACATGCGTCAAACCTGGATGACGGGGTGGCTCTCGGCCACCTTCTGCCGTAGGGCCTGCCTACTGGTCGTGGCTTCCTAGGGACGCGGCTACTGG
Organism: Coenobita brevimanus; assembly: GCF_032717465.1. Lineage (NCBI taxonomy): Eukaryota > Metazoa > Arthropoda > Malacostraca > Decapoda > Coenobitidae > Coenobita > Coenobita brevimanus. Next base: position 25,186,685 of record NC_136984.1, read on the forward strand.
CCGCCAAGGCCCAGCTACTGGCCGTGGCCTGAGAGGGAGTGTGTCTGCCAGCAGTCCCAGCTACACCTTCGGAGCAATTACAGGCCGTCTGACGAAGGTGGGAGCGGCTACAGGCCATCTCCTGCAGGAGGGGTGTAGAGAGGCTGGAGGCCGTCTCAAGGGGAACACCTTCAGAGTGGCTGCAGGCCAACTAATGAAGGCAGGAGCGGCTACAGGCCGTCTCCTCATTAATCTCATAGCGGCTACAGGCCGTCTCTGGGGGAATCCCTTTGGAGTGGCTACAGGCCATCTCCTTCAGGAGGGTGTTAGAGTGGCTACAGGCCGTCTCAAGGGGAACACCTTCGGAGCAGCTACAGACCGTCTGACAAAAGCAGGAGTGGCTACAGGCCATCTCCTAATTATCCTCAGAGTGGCAACAGGCCATCTCCTCATTGTCCTCAGAGTGGCTACAGGCCATCTCCTTAGTGAGGGGCGAGCGGCTACAGGCTGTCTCTGGGGGAATGCCTGCAGAGCGGCTACAGGCCATCTGGCGAAAGTGGGAGCGGCTACAGGCCAACTCCTGCAGGAGAGGTTTGGAGTGGCTACAGGCCGTCTCCAGAAGAACACCTTCGGAGCGGCTACAGGCCGTCTGGCGAAGGCGGGAGCGGCTATAGGGCGTCTCCCTATTATCCTCAGGTCAGCTGCTGGCCGATTCCTTAGCGAGGGACGAGCGGCTACAGGCCATCTCAAAGAGGAAGACACCTTCGGAGCGGCTACAGGTCGTCTCCTTAGGATCGCAGGAGCGGCTACATGCCGTCTCCTTTGGGGTGCTGGCAGGAGCCGGATAGACAACTCCATGCCTTAGGTGGTTGGTGAAGGCTCGGCTGGAAGGTAATGCAGTACTCCTGCTATGGTGATGGCGGGCAGGCTCCAGGTCATAGGGGCTGCGGCCCGGGCTGACTTAGGTCGTTGTCGCACCGAGTCCCGACACACAGCTGCTGCTCCCTCTGTAGGCTCCTTGTGGGGGTGTCCAGGAGTTCATGGGGGCACTATGCTGTATTCCTTGTGGGGGTGGCTGGGTGTTCCAGGGGCACACCCCTCGCTAAGGATTCGGCCAGTAGCCGACATGAGGGTAATAAGGAGACGGCCTGTAGCTGCTCCCACCTTTGCCAGACAGTCTGTAGCCGCTCCGAAGGTGTTCTTCCAGAGACGGCCTGTAGCCGCTCCAAACGCCTCCTGCAGGAGACAGCCTGTAGCCACTCCCACCTTCGCCAGATGCTCTGTAGCCACTCTGAAGGCATTCCCCCAGAGACAGCCTGTAGCCGGTCGCCCCATGCTAAGGAGACAGCCTGTAGCTGCTCTGAGGGTAATGAGGAGATGGCCTCTAGCCACTCCCGCCTTCGTCAGACGGCCTGTAGCTGCTCCGATGGTGTTCCCCTTGAGACCCCTCCTGAAGGAGATGGCCTGTAGCCACTCTGAGGGTAATGAGGAGACGGCCTGTGACCGCTCCCGCCTTCGTCCAACGGCCAGTAGCCGCTCCGAAGGTGTTCCCCTTGAGACCCCTCCTGCAGGAGACAGCCTGTAGTCGCTCCCACCTTCGTCAGAGGGCCTGTAGCCCCTCTGAAGGTGTAGCTGGGACTGCTGGCAGACACACACCCTCTCAGGCCACGGCCAGTAGCCGGGCCTTGGCGGTCAGTAGCCGCACCCCTAAGAAGCCATGGCCAGTAGCCGGGCCTTGGCGGTCAGTAGCCGCACCCCTAGGAAGCCATGGCCAGTAGCCGGGCCTTGGCGGTCAGTAGCCGCACCCCTAGGAAGCCATGGCCAGTAGCCAGGCCCTACGGCAGGAGGTGGCCGAGAGCCACCCTGTCACCCAAGTTTGATGCCTGTTCCCCGACCCCCAGCACAGAGGGAGTAGAGGAGTACTGGAGAGGCCCCATATTCTCCCCGGGCCTCCGCTCCCTACGACTGGCTCTGGAGGAGATCCACCTGATGGACCCTGACGCAGGCCAGTGCCGCAGCCCCCTCCTCTCAGCGCCACCCAGCCCTGGGGACCACAGTCCTTGGGAACTCCAGACCCTCCCCAGAACACCTGGGCAGGAACTCCCTACACCTCGATGGCAGAAGACCTCCCCCTCCATCAGGAGCCTGAACGAAAGATTCAGGCAATTGTTCAGCCCTAACCCTGAGGGCCGCACTCCGGTCCTGAGTCCTAAAAGTTCGGGCCCCTTTGCCGTCAACAGCCCCGGACGAGAGCAGATGCCCCTGCCCGTGATCCCGTGTCTCCTGAGCACGGGGACTCCTGGTGGTGCCCAGCCCCATCAGTAGCAGAGCTGCGTGGCCCCTCAGCCACACCCTTGGAGCCAGGAGAGTTATAGTGACCGTACTGTGCAAGAATAGTGAACTTACAGTGATAGACCAAAAGTCAGAAAGAGAGATAGACACAGTGAAGGGCTATACGGTAATAAGACTAACACCAGGGCCATGGAGTAAGTAACGATAATTGACCAAAGTGACCCTAAGGCAGAAAATAACAAAATGAACATGCTATCATCAAACCCTGCCTCGCAGTACTATAATTACAAATAGACCCCAGTGCCTTACACCCCCCCTTGTGAGAAATAGCCCTAGCCCCTCCATGTGCGTAAAGACCCTGGACTATACTAAATTAGAACATTCCACCTCGAACATTGTTTTAAAATATTTTCCCAACAGTATCCTGCGAGTTACTATTCACCCTACCTAGTTGTAAGAGTTTATGATCATCCAGAATATCGTGTTTGTAACATCAGTTTCCCTTTGTCTGCCTGAGTAATTCACGTGTAAGGTTATTGCCATAGTTTTTGTGTCCTGCCTCTCTCCTATTTGTCTAAGCCCCTGTCTCGAAAGAGGACCCCGCTACAAGGTTAGGTGCTTTTAGTGCGGGAAGCCGAACTTAAAACACCTAGCATTACAGTTTCCTCCAGAACTGTTATAGATACATGAATATAGAAGAACATCACGTGAAATAACTTTTTTTTGCAAACTTTGTATGGAGAAAATCTGAATGTTATTTATGCATTACATAAAGATATTTCGGATATCCCAATTCTCAGTTGCTCTTCCACAGAGGGAGAGGGAAAAAAAAAACATCAGTGAGAAAATTCTTGGGTCTATGAATTTTGTCTGGTCCTGGACCAGGTTTGTTTTCTTTTGGGTGGCAGTTTGACCAATTTTTTTCAGTTGTTCTAAAATGTATTCTCACAGGTGGAGATCAGCAACAGTTTCTCACAGTTACAGTCTTCTGATTATTATTATTATTATAATTAATATTATTATTATTATTATGATTATTATTATTATTATTATTATTATTGCCATGTCTCATTGTTGTAAGGGCAATAATAATAATGATGATAATAACTAGAATACCTCCCTTTCCTTGGTGGAAGCAGCCTAGGTATAAATATAGATAGATAGATAGATAGATAGATTATTATTATTATTATTATTATTATTATTCCATTACTTTTCCTCTCGGATTTACTTAATGCTTAATGAATGTGTAGCACCATTACCCCATTACACTAACCAATTAACAGTGACCCTACCTACTTTATAAGGTCAAAGACAGAAATGTCCAGAAATCATGAATTTTTAACCTCAGTTACCTCCAAGTCTAATGAACATAGATGGAAATCCCGTGATAAAATTATTGTCCAAAGGTTTGTATGGAAAATTCAGAAGGTCATTCATGGATGACATTACAATATTTTGGCCACTTCCTTTTTTCCAGGTTTTTAATTGCTCTTCCGTACAGGAATATCCAAGACATAAATGAGGCACTTCAGGGCCCTAGAAAATATGTCTGGTTCTGAATCAGGGGGCAGTTTGACCAACGAATTTTGAGTAACTACAACAACAACAAAAAGTAAGATCTGCAATATTATCCTTGGTGAATATCAGTAACTGTCTCTGACTGTTACAGCCTTCAATTTATTAGTATTATTTTTTATGGTTGGTAGCTTGCGCTTACCATCCACTCAGTCGATGTAGTGCTGCTCTCGAGTGGCTGGCCTTTCCTCACTTCCTTCTTTCCTTCCTTCCTTTTCTGTCTTTCTTTCCTTCATTTGTTCCTCTTCCTTATGTCTACGGGTGATTCTACACTGAATGACAAGCCAAATGGTTTCCTATACACCAGGAAACCATTTACTACGCTGAGTGGTAACCAAACAACCAAACTATGGCGCCTGGTGGTTTAGTGGGTAAATAAGGCGCTCGAATCGGACTGAGCCAGTGCAGGTTTATACCCAAGGGGGGTTGGGGTTTATTGCTCACGTAATGTCTCTCAGGGATGAGTGAGGCTGCTCACTCTCATCTTAAATGTCAGGACCAACTTGCCTAGCCCCGGTCTCCTATGCTCATGGGGCAACACAGCATTAGATGATGATGATGATGAATTATTATTATTATTATTATTATTAACGCCCGCCTTTACAAGGTGGAGTGATAATGTTTTTGCCTGCCTCTGTGTCTGTCATTGTCTGTGCGCGCGCGCGCTTGTATGTGTGTGTGTGTGTGTGTGTGTGTGTGTGTGTGTGTGTGTGTGTGTGTGTGTGTGTGTTCTTACTTAATTATTCTTACCTAATTGTATCTTTACAGGAATGAGTCAAGCTCGTACTGTCCCGTGTCTTAAACCACTTTTATCGTACATAACAAAGTTATAAATTGTTTTGCCACACACAATTTCATTCGGTAGTGCATTCCACTGATCAATTACCCTATTTGGGAAACTAAATTTCCTTACGTCTTTATCGCCTCTCTTTTTATGTAGTTTTTTGCAGTGTCCTCTTGCTGATGCATCCCCATAGGTTATGTAATCATTTATGTCTATTTTCTCCTTCCCTTCTTTGCATTTATACAGCATAATCATGTCTCCTCTTTTCCTTCTCTCCTGTAGTGTAGGTAGATTCAGTTTTTCTAGTCTTTCTTGATAGCTTCGATTCCTTAAGCTTGGTACCCATCTTTAGCGGCCCTTTGAACTTTTTCAATCTTATCTATGTGTTTTTTGAGATAAGGACTCCAGACTACTGACGCATACTCCGGGGTTGGTCTGATGAATGATGTTATTATCTTTCTTAGCATATCTTCATATATGTAGGTGAATTCTATTCTCATATTTGCAAGAAGTGTATACATGTTCTGTACCTTCTCACTGATGTGGTCAGCCGGAGATAGTCTGGTATTGATAATCACACCTAGGTTCTTCTTCTTTTCTAATGTGTGTAGGGTTTTACTTCATAACTTATAATCCCAATCAAGTCTTTTTCCACCTTTACCACACTTGATTACATGACACTTGTCCACACTGAATTCCATTTGCCATGTAATGCTCTATTCATGAAGTTTATTTAATTCTTCTTGTAGCTCTTTACAAGAATCTGTGTTAGTAATTCTCCTTTGTATTTTTGCATCATCAGCAAACATATTTAGATGGCTTTCATTTCCAATGTTACTGTCTGTATCATTTATATACACTAAAAACATAACTGGTGCCAGCAATAAGCCCTGTGGAACTCCACTAGTCACTTCCCTCCATGATGAGTAATTTCCCCTTAGTACTGTTCTCATTTCTCTTTTTTTGAGAAAAACTTGCATCCAACAATACAGTTTTCCTCGGATTCCTCCTGGTACAGTACTCTGTCAAATGCTTTCTTGAAATCTAAATAGATACTGTCCACCCATCCTTCTCTGTTCTGTAATGTTTCTGTTACTCTATCATAGTTGCTCAATAGAGTAATAACACATGATTTTCCATTTCTGAAGCCAAACTGTCTTTCTGTTATCATATTGTGTTCTAGATGATTCATCCAAACTTTTCTTATCAGCTTTTGTAATACCTTGCCTACAACACTGGTTAGTGATACTGGTCCGTAGTTGAGTGGATTTTGTCTATTCCCTTCCTTGAATAAGGGAACAGTGTTTGCTTTCTTCCAAATATCATGTAGTTTACCTTGTCCCAAGGATTCCTTGAAAATTAAAGATAATGGTTTACTTAATTCCTTTGCACATTCATGTAACACCCAACATAAAATTTCATCAGGACCATTTGCTTTTCCTTTGTCTAATTTACTTAGCTCCTCCTGTATTTCTTTTTCTGATATTTGTCTATCTGGTAGTATGTGTGGGCATGCATGTTCCACATAATCCCTCTAAAAATTATTTTCTTCTGTAAAAACTGATTGGAAATTCTTATTTAGTGCTTCACAAATATCTTCTGCTGTGTGTAGGTGATCCCTCATCTGTAATGGATTGTATTTTATCATTTACTTTGGTTTTGCTTCTGATATAGCTGTAAAATAGCTTCGGTTGATCACTATTTTTATTTATGATGTCATCCTCAAACTGTTTTTGGGTTTCCCTCATTCTTGTATAATCGTTTTTTTTTTTTTTTTTTTTACGTGACCGACTCTGGGCATAGGCTTCACAGCCTGCTTTCAGGGCCCAGAAGTCCTCCTATGTACCGCACACCTCTACATGTCACCACTTCGGTGCTAACACCCACCGTCCATATTGAATACATGCTAGGGCTGTCTCATACAGGACTGGTGTATTGGTATTAGCAGGGGTATTTTTACGACATGTCGGCGGGTCTTCTGGTAGATCAGTAAAGTCTGATATTGATGAAATTCAAATCCTTAAACTGTTCCCTGCCCCAACCGGGATTTGAATCCAGGTCCGTTAGGACCGCAGATCAACTCTCTGCCGATTGAGCCACCGCCTCTTTATACTTGTTATATGCCCTTTCACTATTGTGTCTTCTATATCTGTTCCACAACAAATCTCTTTTTTCTTTTGATTTTTTACATTCTGTATTAAACCGTTTCTTTCTTTTCTATTTCTTTGTGCTGTGGGATGTACTTTTGGACTCCTATTTCATATAGTTCACAGAATTTTCTATATATAACATCTAAATCTTGTCCTCTAAGCTCTTTTTCCCAATCTATTTCTAAGTATTTCTTGAGGTCATGAAAGTTGCCCTTTTTATAGTTAGGGCTCTGTTTATAACTTTCATTACTATTAACTATGTCATATGCAGTCCTGAAGTTGTAATTTAAACTGCATGATCACTTTTGCCGAATGGAGGGTGATACATTGCAGTGTCAGTATCATTTTCATGCCTAGTAAATATAAGATCTAATACTGATGGTATGTCAAGTCCTCTTTTTCTGGTGCTTTCTTTTACATGTTCTTGTTTTTTAGGAAAAACTCCTGCACAAGGTCCAGGAGATTTTAGTCCCAACAGCTTTCCTGGCTTTTTATATCTAGAGTATTCCAATTTATATTTGTATTGAAATCTCCGGTTAGTATAATTCTTCCAGATTTCTCCTCCATTCTCTGTAGTAATGCTCTTAAACTTTGAATTGTTTTCTCTGCCAGGTCTTCATATTCGCCTTTTCCCGAAATGTTTGATCTCGGTGGCATGTATAAATTTGTCACAGTTACTCTCCCTTCAGACGTACTAATCTCTACTGCGATCAGTTCTACTTGTGAGGGTATATCTAGTTCTATTTCCTTGACTTGCAGATTTTTCTTTGTTAATATTATAATTCCTCCCCCTTTTTTTAAGTTCCTATCTCTTTTCCACACATTACATTCCTCTAGGTTTAGTGTATCATTTGATGTCCTTGGTGTTAATTTTGTTTCAGTTAGGCAAACAATATATGGTTCCTTTTCTTTAATATAATCATTCATCTCTAATAATTTAGTTACCAAATCATCTACATTACAGTACATCAACTTAATCATCTTGTTTACATACCTGCCATGACTTGGGTCTACTACCATTCTCCTTTTTATTTCCTCCTGTTTATGTACCACTTTCGATCCTGCAATCCAATTACTCTGTAAGAAAATGTGTTCTTCTCTTCCTCTGATCTTCCCTCATTCTTTGTTCTTGCCTCCTCCCTCCTTTCTTTTAGTAATCCAAGTTCCTCTAAAGTTAGGCATCTTTTTATCCATACATTTTTAAAGTCCTCTTTTTCCATAAGATTGTTTGCATTTTTCAGTATTTCCTCCACAGTGTTTTCACTTTGGAAGGTTACCTTCAGGGGCCTTGATTTATTTCTCTCATATTTCCTTACCCTTGTGTGCTCCTCTGTGTCTTTACTACAGATTTTCTGACACTTCCTTCAATATGTTCATTATATTTGCTATTTCTTTTTGGTCTCTCGAAATCTTGTTTTTTTTATTTCTTCCTCCTCTACCGTATACCAGTGATTACCATAGATTTGTTGATGTCTGCTGAATCTTTGACCAATTTTGGATTGTTTTGGATCATATTCTTCACTTCCTTTTTAATGCTCATTTCTTCAACTCTTGTTTCTAAATCTTCCTTTACTTTCACCACTTCAGCATATGTGGTTTCCACATCATTTTTGTAGCTTTGCGTCGCTTCATTTACCTGGGTTATCTTCTCAATATCACTGTTATGATCTATCAGAGTGCTTGCCTACCCTACTGTTTCTGTATCATTTCCGAACTCTTCCATAATTCTCTCATGGTTGACAACTGTGCTTGCCATTTCACTAATCTTCCTTCTAAGTGTACCCACCTCAAATGATAATTCATCTATTGTTGTGTCTTTCTTATTAATCTCCTTTACTAAATTTTCATTTTCTTCCTTCTGCATGTGCAACTGCCTTTTAATTTTATCTATTTCACCCTGAAAAGCCTTCTCTAGTCTGTGCACTCATTCTACCAGTTTATTATGTGTCTCTATTTCCACCAATTCCTGGTAGAAATCATCATCCTGCTTTCTACCTTTGTCCTTTTTCTTAACTCCTTCCAAAGTTGATTTGCTAAAGATGGTGGTCATCTTCTGGTACTAACAGAAAGCTTCTACTTACAGTTTTGCATTCCTGTTTGTCGCAGACTTAACAGTCAACAATGAAACAGCTGATTTGCTTGTGTCAGCACTGCTGCCTACTTCGTTTGTATTGTGTTACTGGAATAACACTTTTACTTAAACTTCCTCTTTTATATCAGAACACTATTTAGTTGGACCTAGTACTAAGCTTGACTCATATAAAGTGTGTGTGTGTGTGTGTGTGTTCCCAATGTAGGATAACTCATGAACGGCTTGAGCTATCAACATGAAATCTTCAGGGTATCAAGATATGGCCAAAATCTTGGACTTGACCAAAAGAACATTCTGGCGAGCGATTAGCGTTCGGCTTCCAAATGGTTTTCTTTTATTATTATTATTATATTATTATTATTATTATTATTATTATTATTATTATTATTATGCCGATTTTCGTCTCCGATTTTTTTCACACTCACTGAGAATGTACAGCATCATGATACTTTTACACTGGCCCAAATTCCGTGACTTTGATCAACTTTTCAAGATCACATGTTAAAAAATTTACGAAAATATTACATTTTCAACCTCACTTTACTCTACAACTATTATATGTACATGAATATGGATGACTGTCGCGTGATAGTATTATTTTTTAATTAAATTTATTGACAAAATCTGAAGGTTATGCATGGCATTACGAATTTTCAGACACCCCACTTTTCAATATTTTTCTGTTGGTCTTCCATACAGGAAAGAAACAAAACATAAAATATGGCGGTTCATGGCTCTACAGGTTTTGTCAGGCCCTGGACTAGGTCTGTATACTTTTTGGATGCAGTTTGCTCAACGGTTTTTGAGTCATTACAAAAAACGTATGATGTGCCTGTCAGGACTATTCTCCTGGATGGAGGTCAATATATGTCTCTGACAGTTACAGTCTTGTAGGCATGATTATTATCATTCCCTCAGCACCATGACCGTGTTACACTGATCCAGTTTCAGTGATCTTAACCTAATTTCAAAGTCACAAGTCGAAAAGTATTCAGAAGTTTGTCATTTTCAACCTTAACTTACTCAAATATTGTTATAGATACATGAACATGGAAAGAAATTCCGTGATAAAATTATTTCCCAAACATCTGTATGGATTTTTTTTCTTTAGGTCATTCATGTGAGACATTGCGATATTTTGGACACCCCTCTTTGCAACACCTTTCAATTGCTCTTCCATACAGAGAATAAAAATGAAACACTCCTTGTCACAAGAAGTTTTGTCTTTTTCCTGTACCAGATATGTTTACGTTTTGTTGGCAGTTTGACCATCGTTTTTTGAGTTAATAAAAAAAAAAAAAGAATAAAAGTTAATACACCAATATTCTCATAGGTGATCAGGGACTGTCTCTAGCAATTACAGTCTTTTAGTTGATCTCCGACTATTGCCGTAGGTGGAGTTCTTTATATCCGTCAGTATTTTCATTACTACCGATCTCCGCTTTCTACCATAGATGGAGATAATTGTGCCAGTCATTATTATTATTATTATTATTTATGGTTGGTGGGGGTGCCCATTATCAGCTCACCAGGTGTTGTGATAGTCTACCATAGGATGACTGCATTGAGTGAGAAGGCAAACTATTTCCTGTAAGCCAGGATTTCATTTAATTCGCTGGGTGGTAACCTTATAACCAACCAGTGTGTGTTCTCTACGTGTCAACAAGTGGATTGGCAGAGAAGTAGTACCCCTCCCCGGAAAACAACTAACTAAAAAGACAAACTAAATGCCTCGGACAAGGACTGTCCAAAAGGTGACGAGCAACGACTGTACAAAATACGTGGTCCGGGTTTCATCGTGGATTGTGAGGGGTGTGAATGATGAGGTCAGAGAGAGAGAGAGAGAGAGAGAGAGAGAGAGAGAGAGAGAGAGAGAGAGAGATTGTCCAGGTGTTTGATAATGCAAAAGTGAAAACTGTGGAATGGCTGACCTAAATGGAGAGGAAAGTGTGTGGGAGTATGGATTGGACATATATATGTGCAGGGGTAGGTGAAAATGAGAGGGCAAAAGAGGGTGAATGTACTGTTGTGTGCAAGAAATGGAAGGAAAATATAAGAAAATGTGCATTAATTGATTCAAGGAATGTGTGGCTAAGAAAGAACGTTGGAATGCAAGGGTGGGTGAATGTGTGTGTATATGTGCCAGCAGAAAATTGTTCATGCAAAGTGAAAGAAAGGTTCTGGGCAAATGTGGAAGCGTGTATGGAAACGTTCGAGAGCGGTGAGAGACTGGTTTTGATTAAAGAAATGATATGGAAAAGAAAGGGAATGTGAAGGTGTAGTTGGTGAGTGGGGTGTGCCTGTAGAAGTGGATGAGAATGGCAGTGCCAGAGTGGACATTAGTGGGGGGAGGCGTTTAGTGATTGCCAATACCCTCTTTAGACACAAAATGATCCACAGGTATACGTGGCCACTGATGAATGTGACAAGTGGTGAACTGAATAAATGGAAGGTAATGATTGATTATGTGTGTGTGGATGAGGGAATGAGAATGTATGTACTGGCTGCAAGAGAATGCAGAAGTTGTAGGAGTGGATTTTGTGACCACCATTTGGTGGTGAAAGTCGTGGAACAAATGTGATGGATGAAAGAGAGCAGGGCACAAGAAAGTAGTTCATACATGCAAGAGGATGAAAAAAACGAAGAATATCAGAAGGAAGTGGAGGAGCGATAAGGTTAATATAATTTGGAGTAGATGGGGGAGGTGGCAGTTGTGTGAAAGATATTCACAGAAGTAATCTGTGCCGTATGTGAGGTGGTGTGTGGGGTGAAGAGAAGACGAACGGGGGTGCAAGGAACAGTTTGGTGGAATGAAGCGATGAAACAGGCTGTGGCGCAGAAGAAATAAAAAAAGTGGGTAGATGGGACGAAGAGTCATGGAGAAAGTTCAGAGACATAAGAGAAAGTTATACGTAAAGAGAAAGAGGAAGGTGAAAAGATTAGTATAAGAAAGATAAGGGCGAATGAGAAAATTGGAAGGAATTTGATTGTAAAGTTGACGGAATGTAAGAAAATTCTCTGAAAGGTGGTAAATAGAGTTAGACCGGGTGATAAAGAAGGTACTAGGGTAGTGGAAGATAATAATGGTAGACTGACGGTGGAGAAGAGAGCAGATGGAGAAAACAATTTAAGGAAATAAAGAATGAAATAAATGTGAGTATAAGCGGATGGGGAATGCCTGGGAGAAGGAGGAAGATGAGAAAGGAAGAGATTATGGTCCGTCTATTTTATGAAGAGAGTTGGGCGTTGTCCCTCTTAGGGAGTCCCCGTCCCACAGTGTTGCCATACTTTGTAATGGGCAACTTAATTGGATTAGAGACAAGGCGTAAATGACAACTCTCCCTACCAGGACACCACTCTCTCTCTCTCTCTCTCTCTCTCTCTCTCTCTGGATATAGAAATTGCATTTTTTGTAGGTTTATTTCTATAAAAAGTCTATACAGTTTTATGAATTATTAGAATTTGACGAAAAGCCTCCTGACTGACTGTCTCTCTCTCTCTCTCTCTCTCTCTCTCTCTCTCTCTCTCTCTCTCTAACATTATTTTTTATTATGACTGTGATTTTCTCTTTAAATTATGATGTTTTATTTGTGGTTTATAATTTCGATTTATTTTCCACACCACCTCTGAGGTTGAAGAAAAGCCTCCTGACTGTCTTGTTGCGCTCCTATTCAATTTCCACCACATTCCCTCCCTCACTCCCTCCCTCGGTCCCTTATCTCTGGCCTCTCCAACCTCCCTCCCTCGCTGTCTGCCTATCCCCCTTATCTCCATTCCCTTTCCCTCCTCCCTCTCTTTCTGTTACTGTCTGTCAACATTATGTTTTTTCCATAAAGTATGATGTTTTATTTGTCCTTTATAATTTCGACTTTTTTTCCACACCAGCTTTGAGGAAAAAGTCAAGGCACTTTTTTTTTTTTTTTTTAGAGGTTTTCCCCAGGAGGCCTAATCAACAGCTTTTGAGCGAACAATTTATAGGTCCTCTGTTTGCCTTCTCTTCTAAAAAATATTTATTTACGTTGTAAGTAAGTTCTTTTTTTCTACTGTGGAGCAGACGAGAGCGAGTAGCAGGAGTAAGAGCATCCATCTCAAGTGGCGACCAGAGTGGAAATGACCTGGATGAACACGGTCACTCTACCCTTTCAAACGTGGCAACGTTGGAAAGCAATGTTGCCAAGTGTTGTGGTATTTATAAAAAGTAATTGTTATTACTAAAAAAAAAAAGAGACATTTATTACACTATATAGCCTTACCAGAGAATTAAATATATATATACCGTAAATAAACTTCATTTAAAAGTAGTAAATAACTGACATGAGACAGAGAGGTGTACACGTTTGGCAGAGAGGCGGCCGAGGAAATTCCCAAGAGGGACAACGCCTAAAGGTGCTTCATAAAATAGACAGACCATAGTAGGATGGAAAGCCCCAGGAATTGATGGAGTGTGTGGTGAAATACTGAAGCACAGAGGGGAGATAGTAGTAGAATGGATGTGAAAAAATGTATAGTTTGGCCTGGGAGGAAGATAGGGTCTCGGAGGATTGGAAGTCAGGTACAATTATCCCCCTGTACAGAGGTAAGGGGGAAAAAGAAGTGTGCAATGATGACTGATGCACCTGTCTTTTTAGTGTCATAGGAAATGTAATAGGTACATTGCTATTGACAAAGTTAGGGAAATAGCAGAAGAATTAGTTGGAGAAGAATAGATAGGATTAAGAAAGGGAAAGGTTTATGTACATCAAATATTCATCCTAAGATCTTAAATGTAAAACTTACTACTGCCCTTCCAAAATATCGATATCATTTAGGCGTTGTCCCTCACGAGAAATCCCCTACGTACGATGTTGCCACAGTTTCTACTGGGCCAATTATCGGATTAGAGACAACCTCAAGGGACTACCCTCACTCCCAGCTCACTCTCTCTCTCTCTCTCTCTCTCTCTCTCTCTTTGCATATAAAATCAACATTTTATGGAGATTTTTTTCTATAAAAAGTCTATGAGGATTTATGAATTACTAGAATTTGAGGAAAAACCTCCTGACTCTGTCTGTCTGTCTGTCTCTCTGTCTGTCTGTCTCTCTCTCTCTCTGCATATAAAATGGAAAAGCCTCCTGACTCTGTCTGCCTCTGCCTCTCCCTCTCCTCTCTCTCTCTCTCTCTCTCTCTCTCTCTCTCTCTCTGCATATAAAATCTGCATTTTATGGAGATTTATTTCTATAAAAAGTATATACGGTTTTATGAATTACTATAATTTGAGGGCGAGTAGTAGGGGTAGGAGCTTCCATCTTTGATGGCGGTCAGAGAGGAAGTGACCTGTGGATTGACACCTGACCTACCCTCACTGACTCATCTACAAGCATGACAGCGTTGGAGAACAAAGTTGCCAAATGTTGAGGTATTTATGAAAAGTCATTGTTATTAAAAACAACAGGCATTTTCTTACACTTTATAGCCTTATTAGAGAATTATAAATCTATATATATATATATATATATATATATTGTAAATATATTTCAGTTAGAAGTAGTAAATAGCTGACATGAGACAGAAAGGTGTGTTTTGGTACAGATTCTGCAGCGTCGCGAGAAGGGGAATTCCTGTGAAGCACAATGCCTAAACGATCTAGATATTTTGGAAGGACTATAGAGAAAGGAAAGAAGCTGTATGCGGCCTTCACAAATTTGGAGAAAGTATACGACAGAGTGGACAGACATTAAAATTGTACAAATATTAGGAATGTATGAAACAAGTGGGAAGCTGTTGAATGCCGTGAAGAGTATGTATGAGGGCACAAAGGCTGAAGTGCATGTGGATGGTGAACTGAGAGACATTATCTATCTGAATGTTGGATTGAAACAGGGATGAGCCATGCCTCCATAGTTGTTCAGTCTGTATATGGATGGGGTTATAACACAGATACAAGGTAAGGCAGCGGATGTTAGAATGGCACTAGTTAGAGAGGGCAGCTTTTGGAAACTTCCTGTTCTGTTGTTAGGGTATGATACTGTATTGTTAAGTGAAGACGAAGAGGAACTGCAATGCTTGGTGATTAAGTTTGGGAGTGTGTAAGAAACGGAATCATATGGTGAATGTAGCGAAGAGGAAAGTTGTGGTCTTTGAGACAAACGAAGTCACTGAATGCATAATGAGGTTGGATGACAGGAAATGGAAATTGTGAGTGCATTTAAGTACATAGGTGGTGTGATGGGCAAGGGTGGCAATTTAGAGGATGAAGTGCTTGAAAGGGTACAACAGGGAAGAAAGGTTGTTGGTTCTTTGAAAGCAGTGAAAAGAAGTAGGGAAGTGAGCATGGAAGTAAAAAGAAGTCGCTCCACAATACTATTGTGATACCAACTCTAACGTATGGAAGCGTAGTTTAGACCTTATTGGAAGGACACAAGTCAAGAGTGCGAGCAGTGAAATGGGTTATATAAGGGGAGCACGTGGAGTTACACGGAGAGACAAACTTACAATGGGGAAGTGGAGGAGCGTTGTGGTGTGGATGTGGATGTGATGGAAAGCGTTAGGGGAATTACACTGAAGTGGTTTGGTCATGTGGAGAGGATGGAAAACGAGAGGCTAATGAGGAGACTGTGTGTGAGCAATGAAGAGGAAGGGAGAGGAAGAGGAAGACAGAGAATTAGATAGAGGAATGGAGTGGAGAGGTGTATGAGAAAAGAAGGTGGGAACTGAGAGGGAAGGCATCGAAATGGCAGGGGACAGGGTGTCATGAAGGCAATTTGTTTACGGGCACTACTTATGGGATTGAGGCGTCTGGCTACAGATAGGGAGATTATTCTCTCCGACAGGGAGAGTATGTTTTCACCCCTGTGTGTTTGTTAGTTTATTTGTGTGTCAGCAGGGTTACTCAAAAACTAAAAGAGAGTTTTGGACCAAATTTGGTGAGTAGATAGCTCATGTCCCAGGAAACAATCAATTACCTTTTAGGACCGCTGTTTGTTAGTTTGTTTGTCTGTTAGCAGGATTACTCAAAAAATGAAACAGAGATTTGGACCAAATTTAGTCTGTAGATAGGCCTTGTCTTAGAGAACAATCAGTTAACTATTGGGACCGATACAGATTGTATTACGGATTTTTAATCCGGAAAACCTTTTTTTGTGAAACCTTAATCATAGGTGAGAATGCTTAACCCATTATGAAGAGTCGGAGGGATAAGCTCCATTGAGTGCCCCTTTAGTTACAGTTGTTGTTATTATTATTATTATTATTATTATTATTATTATTGTTTTTTCATTCTTTCACTACACGTCTCTAACTTTCATCATACTTATTGAAGATGTACAGCACCATGACCCTATTACCCTGACCCAGTTTCAGTGACTCTGATATACTTTTTAAAGCCTCAAGGCCAAAAATGTCTTTGAATCGTGAATTTTCAACCTCAATTATACGTGCATGAACATAAAGGAAATCCTGTGATAAAAAATTTCCAAGCACTTGTATGGAAAAAAAAAAAAAAGTGAAGGTCATTCATGCATAACATGTCGATATTTCGGATATCCCACTTCTCAGTTGCTCTTCCATACACAAAACGCAAAGCATAATGAGGCACTTCCTTTGTGCTTGAAGTTTTGTCTGGTTCTGAACCAAGTCTTTATACTTTTTGGTGGCAGTTTAATCAATAGTTTTTAAGTAAGAAAATGTAAGTTCAGTCATATTCTCATAGGTGGTGGCCAGTAATTCTTTCTGATAGCTACAGTACCCTAGTTATTTCTATTATTTAATATTATTATTATTGTTATAATTATTATTATTATTATTATTTATTATTGTTGTTGTTGTTGTTATTATTATTGTTATTATCATTATTATTATTATCTATTTTTATTATAAAAAGTATTATTTTTTATTAATAGTTCTTTCATTATTCCGTCACTTTTCCTCTCCATTTTTTCATTATATTCATAGACGATGTACAGCCGGGGAAAGTTCCGCGTTATACACTCGCTCACCATTTCGAAATAGTAAACGTGAGACAAGTGGTAGCAAAGCAGTAGCCAACATTCACCTATCTGGTAACGGTGTAAGAAGGATGGGGATGGAAGAGGGAGGGGTAGGAACTATCAGCTCCCCCAGCCTTCCTCCTCCCTTAACCCCTTAACCGCGGGGCGTCACTTCCGTGACGCTTGGGAGCAAGGGATCATACCGCGGGGCGTCGCTTTTGTGATCCTGTGTTATTTTGAATTCACCCGGGCTTTCAAGTGGGGGCTTGTATCATCTATCAGTACTGACAATGTCCAACACTAGTCAGCACTCCTAATCTCATCTGTACTCCCATCCATTGTTGACAATTTAGCCATTTCTCCCCGTTCTTGACTCCCCTCCCTACCCCCCCTCCATTACCCTATCCTCTCGCCTGCCCGGCCATGCTACGCTAAGTAAATCTTCCCTGGAATTTTTCACTGATTTCATCCATTGAAATAAGCCCTATGTCGTATTCTTATACCAAATAATATATACAAGAAAGAAATCAGGTAAGTGAGAGTGCCATACACCTGGAATTGGCTAATTATCACCTGACAACACCTCACGTGCACTCGTTCGCTAATTTTCGCTGTTTTTTTCCCCTTGAAATATGCCGTATAATCTATTTTCGTAATAAATATACATGTAAGGAGAGAAGGGAGAAGCCTAAGTGATATTTACATTCACCTGGAACTACCTAATTTATAATGTATCGTCTAGATTTCCTGCCAATCATATCAGTGCTACACAAAGCTGTTTCAAGATTTAACATTGGTAGCTCTGATTATATATCTCCTAAGTAGGCCTCTAATCTATTTTCGTAATAAATATACCTGTAAGGAGGGAAGGGAGAACCCTAAATGATATTTACATTCACCTGGAACTACCAAATTTATAATGTATTGTCTAGATTTCCTGCCAATCATATCAGTGCTAGACTTAGCTGTTTCAAGAAGTAATATTGGTAACTCTGAATAACCCCTAAAGCAGGCCTCTAGGCTAGCTGGCCTGGCAACTGCGTTATCAGTGTAGTCTCATCTTCCGAAGTGAGAGGACGTATGTTTCATCTTGCTGACTTCAAGGCCTTTTTTCACCCCCATGCAAATGGCTCTGTGACCTTTACCCCCTACTAAACCTCGTGTGGAAAGAGGTAAAGGGCTGACAATTGATAAAAGAGTGACTACGGTCTTTCTATTGAGTAAAACAGTGCAAGTGGAATTGTAAATAATGTGTAAATAATATGTAAACAGCAAGTGAAAGTAATGAATGTAAATATACGTGAACAATGGAAAATAGTTTTATAAGTTATTTCAAGTGACAGTGCATAACACTGTAAATAAAATAGAAATGTAAATAACGTAAATAAAATAGAGAACGTAAATAGAAATGTAAATGAGTAGTATTATAAGAATACGAGTATATACCCTAGGAGTAATGAAAGTGAAAGTTTCACTCTAGCATGTCTGAATGCTATGAGTTATGAGAGTGAAGATGAAAGTGACATTCACTCTCAATGCCAGTATACAGGACGAGAAAGTGAATGCTACGTATTTTACTGAAAGAAATTGAATCCCTACAGTAACCATAAACTAATACTACTGAAGGAAACTTATGGATAAAGACTGTAGATATATATAAGTGTTATATAGTAATAGAAATATAAAGTGTGAGGGGTTTTATGAATAATAAATGACAGACTACCATGAGCGAACTAGTGCCAGTGCGACGATCAGACGCGCTCGTAATTTCCATTGCTTTCACAGTGTTTTTTTTTTTTAGTATGGATCCCAAACTACTTGAAAATTGTAGAATAGTGTTTATAGTGTTTGTATCTGGCTGTGGTAATCATATTACGGGTTGTTGGGAAGTGTAAAGTGGAGACTTCGTTACCCTACTTCAGAGGTCTCCACAAGTCCTACGGTAACGACGAAGGCTCAACAATCATTCCAGGAGAAAGCTGAAGGTATGTGCCATAAGCATATTTAATTTTATTATTCTAGGACTAATAACTGATTTTTGGCAAATATTTTTTGAGAGTCTGTCGGAGCCCAAATAACCCCGCGGCACACGCAAGTAATTGGTAAACAAGCCCGCGGTGTAGGGGTTAACCTCTCCCCTCCCACACAGTAGTACCAACATTTGAGTGTCTGGCTACTGCTTCACTAGTGGTTGTCTCACGCATAAAGGTCCAAACTGGCAGGCAAGTGTAAAAGGCGAACTTTCCCTGGGTGTACAGCATGATGACCCTATTGCACTTACTCATTTTCTGTAAACTTAATGTGCTTTTCAAGGTCACAAGTCCAAAAATGCCAGAAAATAATTAATTTTCGTCATTAATTTACTCAAAAACTATTTAACCCGAGGCGTCCCATTGACGTATGACTACATTGCAACATTACGTAATTGCCAGTCCAGTTGACATACTGGTACATTGCGCAATTGCAAGGTTCATAATTTGCACAATTTTCAAAATTCGCTCTTGATTTTTGGTACATAGGGTCACTTGACCTTCCCCTACCTGCCACAAGGCGGGGACACTCGCCGACCCAGCGCGACCCGCGCTCACCCTCAGCTCGGTCACTCACCTGTAAGCAGTGGCCCTGGTCAGACATGGCGCATAGAGGTCTCTCGGAGGAGGAAATCCAAGCCGCCCTGGACGCCTTCACAGGCGACAGTGATTCACCACTGGATGACAAGGTTGTGCACAAAGATTATGTCCAACCAGAGGAGGAGGAAACCAGCAGCAGTGATGAGGAGGTCCCGTCCCCCAGGAAGCGGCGCTATATGACTTATTGTGCTGCTAGAGAGGGCCAGCCTGCACAAAAACAACGTGCAACATCCTCTCGGCAGCCCCTATGTGATGTGGAGCCCGATTTCGAGGACGAGGACGAGGACGGAGCCGTGGGACGTGCTGCCACGTGGTACGGCCGAGAGATAATCACCCATCGCGGCCCTGAGCACACACTACGTCGTACAAGCAGGTATGGGCCTAGTCTTTTGTTTGGGGAGGGCGGCAATGGCGTGGAGGGAGTGGGGAGTGAAATGGAAAGTACATGGGTGAGTATAGAAAGTGAGAGTGGCTGAAGTGAGTCATCGCTCTCCCGTGGTCGTTGTGAGGCGGCGGGGCTTATCACGTGGGGCAGTGAGGATGCATGATGAATCACGTGGTGTTGTGATGGATGGGGAAGGTGGGGAGGAACCACTCCCCAGCACGTCTTATGCTCCCCAATATTCCCAGACACGTGGGCGAGTGAGGGTGCGTGATGAATCACGTGGTGTTGTGATGGAGGGGGAAGGTGAGGAGGAACCACTCCCCAGCATGTCTTATGCTCCCCAATATTTCCAGACTTCGTCCCTACAGCCCCCTAATGTTCCAGAAGGCCGTAAGGGTAAGGGAAAGGGAAAGGGTAAAGGCCGAGGGAAGAGGAGTGCGAGTGGGGAAGCCCTCCACACTCCTACTCCCCAACCTCCCCCACCAGCATCTCCTCCCCACCCAGACGAAGGCGACGATGGGGACGAGGGATTTGTGACATGGAATTGAGAGGATGGGAGTGATTTTTCTCCCATCATTCACCCCTTCACTGAGCAGGGGCGTGCTGGCTGCACTGCTCCAGGAATTCACCCTAATTCCACCAGGCTCGATTTTTTCCACCTTTTTTTTCAGTGAGGGTTTTGTGGAGCAAATAGTGGAACAAACAAACCGTTTCGCTAGCAGCCAGCACCGTGAGAGTGAAAGACTGGGCACAAGAGGCAGGCATTCCATCAAATATGATTACCCTGTCTCCCTTGCAGAAATGTTTTTATTTTTTGCCCTCGTACTTTTGATGGGTATTGTACGAAAAAACAGAATTCCGGCATACTGGACAAGGGACCCTATCATGCTGACACCAATATTTGGCCAAATCATGAGCCGTAATCGTTTTCAGCAAATTCTAAGTCGCCTCCACTTTTATGATGCTGATGATCCTGCAAATGCAAATGACACAGATAAGATGAGGAGAATTAGGTTGGTTTTTGATCACCTAAGGCAAATATTCCGTTCCTCATTTTATCCCTATAGAGACCTTGTCATAGACGAGAGTCTCATGTTGTGGAGAGGCAATATTTCATTTCGGCAGTACATACCCAGCAAAAGGCACCGTTTTGGGTTCAAGATCTTTGTTATGTGTGACTGTAGGACTGGTTATGTGCAAGACATAATCTTGTACACCAGTGAACAGACATCATAGCAGATCGGAGTACTGGACTGTCTGGAGCAGTGGTAAAGACAATGATAGAAGACTACCTTCATCATGGTCACGTCCTTTACCTGGACAACTGGTACACTAGCCCTCTTCTCGCTCGTTATCTACACAAGCATGACACGGGAATCTGTGGTACCCTCAAGGTGAACTGGCGTCACATGGTCAAGGTGGGGCGGAAACTTGACAGAAATGAGGTTGTCTTCTTCCAGGCGAACAATATACTAGCAACAGTGTGGAACCACAATTGAGAAGTGAGCCTCTTGTCCACGGTTCACAGCCCCTTGATGCACCATACAGAGTCAGTGGATTACCGGAGCGAGAACAGGCACCACATATGGAAACCTGAGTGTGTCCTCGATTACATCAACATGCGCCTGGTGGACCAGTCAGACTCCATGTTATCCACTGTCGAGTGTGCCAGGACCGTGATGAAGTGGTACAAGAAGCTCTTCTTTCACTTGCTAGATATAACTGCCCTGAATTGCCACCACCTGCACGCCATGACAACAGGAGTTCAGGAAACCTTTGAAGGGTTTGTGAGGGAGCTTACATACAAGATTTTTGCCCGGTATGCGGTTGAAAGGCCCCAACACCACACATGCACTGCCCCTACTGCCCAAACTCCCCTGAGAATATCCACTCGCCATTTCCCACTCCTATACCTCCCCAGCCAAATAGACTTAGGCCCCAACGCAGGTGTCATGTGTGTAGCAATTCCTGTGTGAGACTCACCACTCAGAGAAAAGACACCCGCTACCAGTGCGTTGAGTGTGACGTGGGTCTCTGCATTCACCCTTCTTTCAGTGAGTATCACACCTTGATGCACTTCTGATATGGTGTGAATGCGATATGACGCTGATACTCAGAAAGAAATGCGACAAACAGACGCTCAGTGTAATTATAATGCTCATAGATCTGTAAACAGTAGTATGGAAGTGGAAATGGGTAGTATGAAAGTGGAAAAATCTGCAAGGGCATAAATATTTTCTAAGTGGAAACCTTCCCAGCAAGTGTATGTAGATGTGCTATTCTGACGCTCAGTGGAATTAATAAGGCCCATAAATATGTAAATATAAAAATTGGAAACAGGTGTAATATAAGTTGAAAGTTTTGTAAGTGCAGAA
The DNA here is from genome assembly GCF_032717465.1 of Coenobita brevimanus. Classification (NCBI taxonomy): domain Eukaryota; kingdom Metazoa; phylum Arthropoda; class Malacostraca; order Decapoda; family Coenobitidae; genus Coenobita; species Coenobita brevimanus. The sequence goes on from NC_136984.1 coordinate 25,208,914, forward strand.
ATTTATTCTAAGTTAAAATACTCCTAGCTAGTGTATATAGATGCGATTTTCTGACGGTCAGTGGAATAAATAAGGCCCGTAAATATGTAAATAGGAGTATACAAGTGGAAACGGGTGTAATATAAGTGGAAAATTAGTATGTAAGTGTATGAATATTATCTTAGTTGAAACATTCATTGCGAGGGTATTTTGGTGCAATATTCTGACGCTCAGTGGAATAAATAAGGCCCGTAAATATGTAAAGTGTAGGATAAGGTGGAAACGGGTGTAATGTAAGTGATAAAGTACATTGGGGGTGAAGAAATAAAGTAGAAGTTGAAACACGAGTGGTAGAGAGTGTGCTTGCTACGTGAATATGCGCTAGCATTTCGCTAAATGCCCTCATAATGAATGTAAATAATTGAAAACATTTACAGTGGTGGAGGAAAGGTTCAATGTAAAGAAAACAATACTATGAAAGTGATAAAACAATATGGTATGTTGAGATATGAGTCATAGCGAGTGCGCTGAGAAAACAGATGTGCGCTATACTGTAGTTATGCTACATGTCATCATAATGAATGAAAACAGCTGAAAACATTTACATATAGTATAAAAAGGTAAAATGGCACTGAAACAGTATTATACAAGTAGAAAAAATGATATGTTGACTGAAATAAGAAACTTAGCACATAGCGTGTTACCACTCTGACCAAACTCGCTATGCTCGAGCGAAGGTACAATGCTTATTTTTCATATATATGTCATTGAAAACCTTCATATTATTATTCTTACTGTTTACTAGTTTTAATTCAATAATTGTAGAGGTGTTCTTTGTTGTTTCTCCCAAAATTACCTACCATAGAAAACATGAGTGCCTCACACGTCAGTGACAGAATACGATACCTGGTGTGGGGGACCTTACCTGTTCCGATCACTTATGGACCACGGTAAGCCCTTTCTTGGTGATTTTCCTTTGTTTCTCAACAAAATTGGTGGTTATAGCCAAAAAAAAAAAAATCCAAAATAGCTTGGGATTGGGGGGTGTCAGAGGTGCGAAATAGCTCAGGACATGACGGGTTAACAAAAATGGACATGGAAAGAAATCCCATGATAAAATTATTTTCCAAACATTTGTAAGGAAATAATTTCAAATTATTCATGTGTGACATTATGACATTTCGGCCACCCCATTTTTTTTACCCCTTAACCGCGGGCATGTTTTTGTGCTCCCTGCACGTCCCACGGGGATATTTGCGCTCCAACTAACGTTTTAAAAATATTTGCCATAAATCAGTTATTAGTCCTAGAATATTATAATTAAATGTGCTTATGGCACATACCTTCGGCTTTCTCCTGGGATGTTTGTTGAGCCTTCGTCGAGTACCGTAGGACTTGTGGAGACTTCTGAAGTTGGGTAACGAATTCTCCATTTTCCACTCCCCGACACCCCGTAATATGATTACTAGAGCCTGCTTTTATCACTAGAAACACTATTCTATGATTTTTAAGTGGTTTGGAATCCATACACCAAAAAAAAAAACACACTGTGAAAGCAATGAAAATTACGAGCGCGTACGAGCTTCCCACTTGCGCTCGTTCCCCGCTGGTATTCTGTCATTTTATATTCATAAACACACTCACACTTTATATTCCTATTACTTTATTACACTTATATATATATATATATATATATATATATATATATATATATACAGTATTTATCCATAGGTTTCCTTCAGTAATAGTAGTTTGTTTTCACTCTGGGCCCTTTCTTGTTCAGTAAACTAGCGTAGAGAGCAAAGCTTTGACTGTCATTACTCCAAGTATTTGTACTCATATTCTTATATTAATAATTTTTTACATTTCTGTTTTATTTACACTATGTTATACACTGTCACTTCCAGTAAATAAGGGCTCCTTTCCCTTGGAGCCAGGATGCAAACCCCAATGAGCCTGTCACGATTGTCCTGTACTTGGGACACTGAAGCACTCGTAGTTTATCACCATTTCCTCCACTGGGTCATCACACGATTCATGAGAAAGATTGTAGTCACTGTCCATCATTATCATAGCCAGTTCACGCTCCACAGCAGAGTCATTTAGTCCTTTACCCCTTCCCACACGAGGTTTAGTAGGGGTAGAGGTCACAGGGCCCTCTAGAAGCGGCAGAAATGGAGGGGCGCGAGTGCTACGTGCTTTCATCTCAAGAAACAACACAGAACTAAATGATGAGGCAGATATGGGGCCGCCAAGGGTTGACAACGTCAGCGAGGTGACAGCGGCTAATTTATATGCTGTGAAATGATTGGCAGGAAATTAGGTAGTTCCAGGTAAATGAAAATATCACTTAGGCTTCTCCCTTCCTTTCTTATATATATTTTTATTACGAGAATAGATTATACGGCATATTTCAAAGGGAAATTACCAGGGAAAATTAGGAAACAAGTGCACATGGGGTGTTGCCAGGTGATAATTAGCCAACTCCAGGTGTATGGCACTATCAGTTACCTTTTTTTTTTTTTGGTATATATTATTTTGTATAAGAATAGGGCATAGGGCTTATTTCAATGGATGAAATCAGTGGAAAATTCCGGGGAAGATTTGGTTATCACAGCGCGGCCGGGCAGGTGAGAGGAGAGGGTAATGGAGGGGAGGTAGGGAGGGGAGTCAAGAACAGGGATAAATAGCTAAATTGTCAACAATGGATGGGAGTACAGATGGCATTAGCAGTGCTGACTATTGTTGGACACTGGCAGTACTAATAGATGATACAAGCCACCACTTCAAAGCCCGGAAGAATTCAAAATAACAAGAACCGGAAAAGTGACGCCCCCTGGTATGATCTATTGCACCTGAGCGTCACGAAAGTGATGCCCCACGGTTAAGGGGTTAAACAATTTTCAATTGCTCTTTCATACAAAAAAAAAAAAAAAAAAAAAAGTATGAATGAGGCACTTCATGGCCCAAGAAATTTTGTCTGGTCCTGGACCAGGTCTGTATAATTTTCTGGCGGCAGTTTGACCAACGTTTTTGAGTTCTTACACAAACAGTAAGTTCAGCAATATTCTCATAAGTGGAGATCAGTAATTATGACAGATTCAGTCTCCAATTTATTATTATTATTATTATTATTATTATTATTATTGCCAGATGCCTTAATCCCATATGGGGTGGCCACAAACAAATCACCTCCATGTCACCCTGTCCCACACCATTTCACTGCCCTGGTCCCAACTCACACATCCCCTCTCTCATATACCTCTCCATTCCATCCCTCCATCTCATTCTCGGCCTCCTACTCCCTCTCTCCTCCTCCACCTCAATCACATACACTCTCCTCATCAGTCTCTCACTCTCCATCCTCTCCACATGGCCAAACCACCTCAGTGTGTTTCTCCTAACGCTTCCTATCATATCCACATCCACACCACAATGCTCCTTCACATCCTCCACAGGGAGGTATATGTTTTACCCCTTGTTGGTTTGTTGGGTTGTTTATCTGTCTGTCTGTCTTTTAGCAGGATTACTCAAAAGGTTATGAACGATTTTTGATGGAATTTTGTGAATGGGCAGGCCATGGGTCAAGGAAAAATTTTTTAAATTTTAGGCAGAATCCGGAACCAGATCCGGAGTATCCTGCACAATCTCTCCAAAAGTTCTCAATGAAATTCAATGAAATTTTGTGGATTGACCAAGAAAGAAATTATTAAGTTTGGGGGTTGATCCAGATCCGGATCCAGATCCGTGGATATAGGATCCGGAACTGGATCCGGGATTACTCAAAAAGCTATGAACTGATATTGATGAACTTTTGTGGAAAGGTGAGTCATGGACCAAGAAAGAATTGGTTAAATTTGGGGGCGGATCCTGATCAAAGTCCGGATCCTTTTTAATGGCATTGCGGAGGTATGCGCTCTCTGAGCACTTTCTAGTTGTTACTATTATTGTCATTATTATTCCGTCACTTTCATTCTCTGAGTTCCATCATACGCTTCGAGGACGTACAGCACTATAACCCTAGTACACTGACCCACTGTCAACAACATTGACCTACTTTTCAAGGTCACAGGTCCAAAAGTGTCCAAAGATTATCAGTTTCGAACCTAAATCTACTCAAAAACTATTATGGATAGATGAACATGGAAGGAAATCCCGTGACAAAGTTAATTTCCAAACATTTGAATGGACAAATTGAAGGTTATTCATGCAAGACATTAGTATATTTTGGACATACCACTTTTCAACACTTTCCAATTGTTCTTTTATACAGGAAACCCTAAAACATAAATGGGACACTTCTTCCCCAAGAAATTTTGCCCGGTGCTGAACCAGGTGTCTGTGCTTTTTGATGGCATTTATACCAACAGTTTTTAGTTATTACAAAAATCATAAGATCAGGATTATTCTCATTTGTGGAGACCAATAACTGTCCCTTACAGTTACAGTCTTCTAGTTGATCTCCATCTATTACTACACGTGGAGATCTTTGTATCCATCACTATTATTATTACTCTTCTTAGGTCACATCTTATCTCCGATTTTCCTCATACTTACTGTATTGAGGATGTACAGCACCATGATACCATTACACTGACCTTGTTCCTGTGATCTTGACCTACCTTTCAAGGTTGCAGGTTCAAAAATTTCCAAAAAGTACAAATTTTCAATCTCAGTTTCCTACATAACTACTACAGATAAAGGAACACGGATGGACATCTCATAAAATGATTATCTAAACATTTGTATGGGAAAAATAAAGGTCATTCATGCTTGACCTTTCCATATTTGGCACACCCCATTTAAAAAAAAAATTCAATTACTCTTCTGTACAGGAAAAAAACAAAACATAAATGAGGCACTTCTTAGTCCTGGACCATGTCTGTATTCTTTCTGGTGCAGTCTGAGCAGGGTCTTTGAGTTATTTAACCCTCTTGCGCAAGCATAAGTTTCAGTAAGTTTCACGGCACACGATTTTACTTGACTGGCCACCTGCCCAGCCTGCCCACCCGTTGCTGAAAACACATATTCTCTCCTTATTTTCGCCACCCAAACCTCAGTATACTGCCATGAAACCTATATAATCTTATTCATCGATGTTTGTTCTAGCTGATAAACACACACACACAAAAAAAAAAAAAAACATAAATAAAATTACATTAGGAAGCCCTGAATAAATATTTTGCAACGTCAATCTCACTTCCCAACACCATCATTCGAATGCTTTCCATCATACAGGAAAATGTTATAAAAGTTATGATACAAAATTTCATCAGCTTTCTAATGAAAAATATTGGGTTGTGATAAGATTTGTAGTTTTCGAGAAAATAGCCAAAAACTGAAAGCCATAAGAAAAAAAGCTTGTACAGGGAGCTCTACTGCAAAACTTTTCTCGCACACCTTATGTTTTTATTTCATAATATTGTGTAGAATTCCATGGGCTTTTTCAAGGTACCCGCCGTTTTATTATAGGCCTCCTAGTTTCCGAGTAAATTGCAAAAAACGACAGAGTACTCCCGGCTGTGCGTCACTTTCATCATGCTCGCACAGCAAATGCTATTTTCCCACCTACATAACAACGTTTATTTCCTGCACATACATAGAATTTACTGTTCTTTATCATGGTTCTTACAGGATATTGATACATCCAATAGTTTTCGAGTAATTGGCCGACAAAGTGAATTACGCCTCAGAGTGCTTGTACCTTTAACCACAAGCAAGAAAGAAAAAACACACTCTGTTCCCCCGCCTTTTCCTACGGAATAAACTCCCAAACACTTATATTCTGGTAATGAACATACGTAGAATTTACTGCTCTTTATCATGGTTCTTACAGGAAATCGATACATCCAATAGTTTTCAAGTAATTGGACGACAAAGTGAGATTACTCCTCCGAGCGCTAGTTACTTTTATCAAAAGCGAGAAAAAAAAACACACTCTGTTCCCCTGCCTTTTCCTACAAATTATGCTCCCAAAGGCTTTTATTTTGGTAATGCACATACATATACTTCACTGATCTTTATCATTGTTCTTACAGGAAGTCGGTACATCGAATAGTTTTCTAGTAATAGGACGACAAAGCTAGAATACTCTTCCAATCGCTACCTAGTTTTATCGCAAGTAAAAAAAAATACACAGTCTTCTCCCTCCCCCCTTTTGCCTGAAGACTATGCTCCTAAAGACTTTTTTCTTTTTTTCTATGTATAGACTGTAAAATCTTCAAGGGTTGTTTTTATAGTGTTATAACCTACTAGACATGAACACTACTTTTTTCTAGTTACTGCTAATGAAGGTGTACTCTCTGTCATATGTGTAACATGTAGAAGAAAATGGATATTTGTGTGAAAAATATAGGGTTATTGTTAATAAGTCAATATACATATCAACAAAATTCAGAAACTCACTTCCTCAAGGGGTGTTGAGCTGCCTGCAGAACCTAGTGGGATTTGAAGATGAGGAGTTATGTAGTGTGTGTGTGTGTGTGTGTGTGTGTGTGTGTGTGTGTGTGTGTGTGTGTGTGTGTACACTCCACTAGGGAATACTCCACTCAGTATGGTACCATTTGAAGCAATCACCCATGCAAAGCGGCACATCACAAACAGGACACGTGACTTGTGTCCCTCCTCATCTTCGCCAGGGCACACAGGGCACACCGGAGCCTCCTCCAGTTGGGGATCCTCTCCCATCGATGGCCCAGTGTGTGATCCAACCGCACTCTGTCATTGATGACTCTCTGACGCTTGGTTGGATGTCCTCCTGGTCTTCCCTGGTCTTGTCATTCTGGAGGTGCAGCTGCAAGGCCAGGCATGGCAGCAGCAGCTGGTTCTCCCAACGGACCAGGAACTGCTGCAGATGGTTGTCTCAGCACCCGTGCTGGTCCTGCAGGCGATGGTGGTGCCAGCTTCTGTGCTGGTCCTCCTGGAGATGGTGGTGTTGGCACCTGTGCTGGTGCTGGTCCAGGAAACAGTGCTGGCCCAGGAGACGGTGATGATAGCACCTGTGCTGCTGCTGCTGGAGGTTCCGCAAGTGCCGTAGGTCCTGTTGGCCATCAGGTTGGAAGGTCAGGAGCATGGTGGATGATGTGCCCTGATGCGGGCCACTCTGCATCATCAAAGTGGAGGAGCTTGTCAACTATCTCCTCCTCAAAATCTAGCAGACTGACTGACTTGGGCAAGCACTTCTTGTACAGGGCGAATGCATTGAAAATGGCCATCTGGATGAAATAAAAGGTGATCTTCTTGGTCCATTTAACGGTCCGCTGCTTGATGGGGTAATACTGGACCATCTGGGCAAAGTGGTCCACCCCATCCATGTGTCGATTGTAGTCTTCCACCACGACGGGCATGTCCATGGTATTCTGGACATAGGCTGTCCTCCCGTCAGGACCCCTGGTCTTCCCTTGAGCCTACTTCTAGATGGTGCTTGTGCTGTGGAAGGTGGAGAATCTTGATGATGCGCTTGTCCTTCCACAGCACTATCATCATGTTGTCCCTGTGCATTGCTGCCATGCCCCCCTCTGGTAGGTTCTTGGTCCTGGTGATGTCCTGCAGCCGCTTTGGTGCTCCTCTTGCCAGGCTTAGGGTCCCACACACATAGGTTCCTGCACTGAAGAGACATTCGCACAGGGATACAGAGTTATAATAGTTGTCCATGTAAACTTCGTATCCCTGATCCTTCAGCCCCTGATCCTTCAGCGGTTCTATGAGACTCCAAAAGGTGGTCTCCAGTGCCTTCTTATGCCCTGCATACATCTCAATGTTCCACATGTACCTTGAGGAATCCTCAACCAGAATATAAAACTTGATGGAGTGCTTCAAGGGCTTTATGGGGTTGTAGATATGGAAGCTGAGGCGCCCCTTCCATGCCAGCAAGCCCTCGTCCAGGCTGAGGTGCTCCTCGGGTAGGTAGGTGTCCTGGAACCACTGAAGGAGGTACTCCATCACCGTGCGAACCCCAATGAGCCTGTCGCGATTGTCCTGGGGTATAGTGAGTGAGTTGAAGGCGTGGAAGTGTTTCAGGATGACCCTGAAATGCCTCCCACTCATCACTTGCTGGCAAAGGGGGTAGTTATGGAGATAGGATCTCCTCCAGTAATGCTTGATGGTTAGCATTTTCACCACCCCCATGAAGAAGTACAGCCCCTGGAACTTGGTCATCTCTTCATTACAGATAAACCATGCGTCCAACACAGTCCCCAGGAATGACGTGTAGCTGTTGGTCTCTCGGGTGAAATACGTCAACAACTCCCTAGTGAAAAACAGCTGGAAGAACTGGAGAGGCATTGTCGGCGGATCCACCTTCATTCCTGGGGATCCTGTGAAGGGCCCATTAGCTGGTGTGAATGGGCCACTGCTCTACCCTGGATCCTCTGCGGCAACACCTCCCACAGTGGTGGCAGTGTGTTGGCCTACCGACACCATTCTGCCTCCTCAGCCACCCCTTGGCCACCCCCCGTAGCTGGGCTGTTGATCACGCTGGCCTCGTTGAGGTGGTGATGGCTCCAATGATGATGATGATGAGGCTGCCTCCTGCCGCTGCAAAACGTGGGGGGTGGATGAATGCTGTCGGAGACAGCGCCCTTGTCGACCGGGCAGGGGACGACGACACAGTCGCATCCTGCACCAGTTACGCAGAAGACACTGCACCACGTGCAGGTGCAAGTGGCATGTAACTAGGCCCTGCCACCGGTGACATGGGCTCAGCCAAGGGGAAACTGGAGGCTAGAGGTGGAGAGACCGCGATGGCTGCTGGAGCGAGAGGTCCGAGCAAAGGCGATGCCTGTCATCCAAGTGAAGACGATGGTTGGGCTGATGGTCCTGACACTGGTTGTGGTGGTGTCTGCTCCCTTGGAGGTAGGGGTCAGGGCAATGCCTCCCGACAGGACCGGCATTGGACATTGTCCTAGTCCTCCTCACCTAAAGCATCGCTCAGCTGCTCCTCCTCCTCGCTCTCGGTCTCCTCCTCAAAGAGAACCTTCTGCCACTCCTCAGAAGACAAACCCTTCTTCTTTATTGCGGCAAGCACTGACACACAGTAAGTCCAGTAGGAGCTGTTTAGGTTCTCAGCTGAAAAACAAGAGATATTATTCACTGTCATGCAACACCTTCCATTGAGAGTAGCACTACACAAATGATGTTATGTCTTTCCGTACGGCCAATCGCTGCACCCTTTACAAACAGTTCATATAAACGAAAACTTTTCAGTGTCTTTGCATGGTGTAATACCTGTCCACTGTCGGCCGTGGGTGTGTGCCATACCGGGCAACGATGGACATCAGTGGACAGGTACTGTACCTTGTGAAGACAGTTGTTGAATATTTATGATTTATAGTAAATTGTTAGTGATATGTGTCACGACGCTCGTCGAGAGATAGCATCATGTGTTGGAGGAACCTTGGGGGAAGGAGGAAAAATATCTATCTATCTATCTATGTCTATCTATCTATCTACCTATCTCTCTCTCTCTCTCTCTCTCTCTCTCTCTCTCTCTCTCTGTATATATATATATATATATATATATATATATATATATAGATATAGATATGTTAGCAATACCTTAGCATCAGGTGTGCAGGTCATGTAAGGATGCCGGGCAATTATGGACATCAGTGGACAGGTACTGTACCTTGCTGAGACATATTATCTATATATATATATATATATATATATATATATATAGATAATATGTCTCAGCAAGGTACAGTACCTGTCCACTGATGTCCATAATTGCCCGGCATCCTTACATGACCTGCACACCTGATGCTAAGGTATTGCTAACATACGCTACACACCCACATCCAACAATGAACTCTCATGACACATATCACAAACATTTTTATATAAATCAAATATAATCAACAAATGTCTTAGCAAGGTACAGTACCTGTCCACTGACGTCTGTCATTACCCGGTGTCCTTTCGTCACCTGCACACCTGCCGTTAATATCCAATGATGAACACTCGTGACATATATCACAAACATTTTATATAAATCATAAAAAAATCATCAAATGTCTTAGCAAGTTACAGTACCTGTTCAGTGACGTCTGTGGTTCCTAGGCATCCTTATGTCCCTGCACACCAGCTGCTAAGGTATCGCTATCCTATGCCATGCACCCACAGAATTCCTTCATGGACACTTGCTGCATATTTCACGTTCATTGTATATAAAGTATAACTTCTCACTAAATGTCTTAGCAAGTTACAGTACCTTCTCAATGACATCTGTGGTTCTTAGGCATCCTTACGTCCCCACACACCTGTGACTAAGGTATTGCTAACCTATGCTACGCACCCAGAGAATTCCTTCACGGACACTTGCTGCACATTTCGCGTTCATTGTATATAAAGTACAACTTCTCACTAAATGTCTTATGAAGTTACAGTACCCGCTCAACGACGCACGTGGTTGCCTGACGTCCTTACATCCCCATACACCTGCTGCTAAGGTACCACTAACCTACGCTCTGCACCCACAGAATTCCTTCATGGACACTTGCTGCACATTTCACGTTCATTGTACATAAAGTATAACTTCTCACTAAATGTCTTAGTAAGTTACAGTACCTATTCAATGACATCCGTCGTTGCCCCGCTGTCACGGGGTTTTTAAAGATTATACAATATTAAAGGATGATTTCCAATTATACTGAGAGCAGGGACAATGAATTGTCTTATAAAAATCAAGTAATGATTATTTTGTGCTGGCTTGCTTCGCGGATTCTCTAAGAACGAGAATTTATAAACTTTCTCAACAGTACACAGCAGAGACTAATTACTCACAAATGCTGTTTATTAGTACTTTTGGCCTCTGGAGAAAGTGACTTCACCCCTGACAGTCAATAACTAATGTTATTAATATTAACAGATTCTTGCTGATGCATTAACTCCTAGATGGCACAACGGATTTTATGCTTAATGCAACAAGAGTGGCCTAAGTACCAGTTATGAATAGCAAAGCGCTTATGCAAACTAGGAGCTGCAAGTGAAATAAGCTCAATGGAGAAATGAAACACGAGTTTACATTACATTAAGCTCAAAGAAAAAGAACCATTAATTTATTGATTACAATAAAATAAATTAATGTTACATTTCAAAATGAATTCAAAATAAAGAGATCGCACTCACTCGCTCACTCAAAAGCTAAACTCTTAAACCTAGGAAAACGAAAAGAAGATACTGGTCAGAAAAGTGGACAAAGCGGATGACTGGGCGTCATTACTGGAAGGACACTGCACTCGCTGAGCCTCTCGCCAATCACAGCTATGTGGGAATACGGCGGCAGTGGGAACTGCGTCGTAGGAAGGACACTGCCACACACTACCTACTTCCGCGGCGCTCAAACCTTGACTGACTAACTCGTGGGAAAGAGGCAAGTGCTGTGGCCGCATTACTAACAGCTAGAATGAGCGAAACATGCCCAAAATATATCACTCAGCAGAAGCGCTAATGTCTTGCACAAAGACGATCATTCATGACACATTGGAAAATTGTCTGACAAACACTCCCGACCGAGTGTGCGGTTAACTGAACGATAAACTGGGATTCCACTAGAGTTCGCGGTTTCCCACTAAATTTAATGTCACGAGTCGGCGTCCTTACATCCCCACACACCTGCCGCTACAGTATTGCTAACCTACGCTACGCATCTACAATATTGTACAGTGGTCACTTGCTGCACACTTCACGTTCATTGTACATAAAGTATAACTTCTCACTAAATGTCTTAGCAAGTTACAGTACCTGTTCAATGACGTCCATGGTTCCTAGGCATCCTTATGTCCCTGCACACCTGGCACTAAGGTATCACTAACATACACTACGCACCCTAAAATTATCCCTTCACAAACACTCGCAGCTCAAGTCACGTACACTTTACGCTAATTCATATGCAAATACATGACTACCACAATGATTCCACCCCTACCTCCACAATTATTTACATTCCTTACCATGGTACAACGTGACCGTGACACAGCACTTTCACATCGAGATTTATGACACACCGCTATTTTGGCACACACCACACTCCTTCATGAACATTCGCAGCATGTTGGCCTTATATTTCACACAAATTCATATGCATATACAGAATCACAATCAAAATATCCATCCCTAAATACTCTAATAATCCCTTCCCAACTACAGCATACAGGTAACACCTGCCCCATTCCACACTATGGCAATGCTAGTTCCAATATATCACAAAGCAAGCCACTATAGCTTTCACACACTACACAGTTTAGGCATTGGCTTTTCTATATACGTATGTGTAGTCACAGCATAGGGCCCAGGGGAGGTGGAGTGGCGAACCCCTGCTACAGTGAACATGCGTCTTGCCCCAAGGCCTAACGACTGATAATGGGCACCATTTCTTCTCAAGATATATATCTATGTTCCATTGACAAAATCACTTGAAATTATGCTCAGAAATAATATACAGTAATCCCTCTACTTTCCAGACGCCCACATTCCGGACATCCCCACTTACCGGACATTGTGGGCCTGGACCATCGGAACCGAAAAATGGCCAAAAAAAGAAAAAAATCCCCACCAAATCCGAAATTTTTCCCACCCATAACTTGAAATTGCCACACGGCACCAAACAGCTGCTTACACCATGGACCCTTCACCCCTTCCTTCCTCCCCCTCCCCCCTTCCCTGTCAGGGTCGTCATTTGTTATTTTTCATTACCAAATGTGGGACAATTTGGTAATGAAAAATTCGTTTGGTAATGAATCAGAATAATGCATTACCAAGCGGATTTTTCACATGTATGAGGATACACAGGATGGAGATGGTGGATTGTTTGCTCTCTCTGATTAATCTGCTACTCTACATAGTGTGAAAATAATCAACATGCTGTTAATTATAAGGAGAGTGATTACATGTACTTCCACTTGTATACATAATTAGTGAAGAATAAATGCTAGCTTTACGAATTTGGTAATGAAAAGTTAAATTTGGTAATGAAAGTTGAGGAGATTGGTAATGTGGCCGTTGTGATCTGGCGACTCTGTTTCTCCGACATCAACAGTTACTCCCTAACTTCGATTGTGAATAGATGCTTATTGCACTGGAAGCCACACGTGCTCGTGTTCTGTGAATAAACAGTGAATATACTGCAATACCTCGCCTCTAGACCACATGGGAATTTACAGTGTTGTGCAGTGTTAAGAAATTTGAACTTACTGTAGAGTGCAAAGGATCAACTCTGGAGTGCAAATGGCAGTTTATCTGGTGGTTAGAAATGCAGTGGTGCAGTTAAGAACAATGTGCAGTGTTAAACAATTATAACTCACAGTGCAAAGAATTAAGTGCAGCACTGGAAGTGAAAAAGTTACTACATGACAGTATTGTGATACCAACTCTAACGTACAGAAGTGAAGCTTGGACGTTGTTGGAAGGACACAAGTCAAGAGTGAAAGCAGTGGAAATGAGTTATTTAAGAGGAGCCTGTGGAGTCACATGGAGAGTCAGGCTGACGAATGAGGATATAAAGAAGCCTTGTGGTGTTGATGTGCATGTGATAGGAAGCGTTATGAGGAACACACTGAGATGGTTTGGCCATGTGGAGAGGATGGAGGGTGATAGACTGACGAAGAGAGTGTATGTGAGTGAGGTGGAGGGGGGAAGAGGGAGGGGGAGGCCAAGGATGAGATGGAGGGATGGGGTGGAGAGGTATATGAGAGAGGGGGGTGTGAGTTGGGAGCAGGGCAGTGAAATGGCAGGGGACAGGGCGACTTGGAGGCGATTTGTTTGTGGCCACCCCAAACGGGATTGAGGCATCTGGCAATAGATAGATAGATAGATAGACAACACTGGATTACTGTACGTGCTTCAAGAGCATTTTCACCACTGCCAAAATCTTAGAAAGGGAGCCACAAACATGATGTAAGTACCCTGGCTGAGGTATAGTCACTTCTAATTCCTCATTCTTTGGTTCCTTTTCATTTATTTCATGCTTTATGTCCATTATTGGTGTGAATAGGGTCTTAAATAGGTTTAAATAGGTGCTATACATGTCCAGTAGGGAGTTATTTAGGTGGCTTTCAAAGTTAGGCTGGGTTAGGGTCTATAAGTACCAGTCCAGGAAGTTGGTGCCCACTATCCGGACAGGACCACTTTCCGGACATGCCTTTGGCTCTATTACGTCGGATAGTGGAGGGATTACTGTATTATCACACTCAGTCCACAGGGGCTTCAACTTCAGTGGGAGGGGGAGAATTAGGGTGATTTAAAGGGAAGGACACGTAATGTGGCCTTACAGCCTGATTCCTTCAGAGGTACTGAGGTTTCCTGCTATGGGCAGGCTTCGAGGAGGCTCTACAGTGATGCCAAATGTTTACGTTGGAAGAGGGACGCTCCCGCTAGAACGCGTCCAAATTTGACGCAAATTGGCCAAAAACTTTTGATGGCGTTTTTTCTGTCAATCTGTGTTTACATGCCAAACCACAAAGAGCGCGATTCACGTCAATGTGCCTGGGAGGGTTCAAAAAAATAAATCTCATAGGCTGAGATCAGTAACTATCTCTGACAGTTATAGTCTTCTAGTCATCATCATCATCATTATTGTTATTATTATTATTAGTAGTAGTAGTATTAAAACCGCCTCATCCCACTTCACCACCATTACCATCTAAACTCAAATTTATTTACTACCAAATCCACCACATGATCCCCACCATACACATTCACCACCGCGCCATACAAATAAATCACCACCACATCTCAGCTCCTCACCAACCCCTTCACCTTGTCCCTCCACCCACCTTACACAACTATGACCCTTACATTCACTACCACAATCTTCCCCTGCATCACTATTACCATCACCATCTCCCCCTCCATCACTGTCACCACCACCATCCCACCCTCCATCATTGTCACCACCACCATTTTTCCCTCCACTGTAACTACCACCATCTCCCCCTCCATCACTGTCACCACCATGATCTCCCCGTCCATCACTGTCACCACAACCATTTCTCTCTCCATCACTGTCACCATTACCTCCCCCACATGACCTTTCCTAAAAAGTCTAAGACCCACCACCCACCACTAACTTCCACCTCCACTAACTTACACCACCACTAACTTCCACTACCACTAACTTCTATCACCACTAACTTCCACCACCACTAACTTCCATCACCACTAACTTCCATCACCACTAACTTCCACCACCACTAACTCCCACCACCACTAACTTCAACCACCATTAACTTCCACCACCACTAACTTCCACCACCACCACCACCACCAAGTGTCACCATTACTCATTCCCACCATTGATTTCCACCACCAGTAACGTCCACCACCCAACACCAACCACTATCACCACCACTTTTCATCAGCACCACCAGCCATCACCCTCACTATCATCACCATCATCCACTACCACAATCACCACAATGTCCCTCCGCAATCCTCCACAGCCTCTCAGGTCTCTTCAAAGTCCAGCCAGATAATATTCCATAATGTTCTTTAAACAGAACTCCTGGGACAGTGCTTAACTCTGGACGACTACGTCAGTATGGGCTTAAGCAGGATGAACCTCTTTCCTTGGTACAGATGTGTTGCCCTCAAACTGGACCGGGTAAGACCTCTTGTTTCTGTCTGTCTGCTGGATGGACGCTCTTTATTCAACAATATATATAACCTAGAATTATGGTCTTTTTTTTTTCTTTTTTATCCAATGACCATTTTTTTTTTTTTCAACTCATGACTATTGAAAGTTGGGATGCAAATGTGGGTGATTGTGTGTGTGTATGCACCAACGCAAGCTCGTGAGAGTGAGAGAAGTGTTCTGGACAAATGTGGAAATGTGCATGGAAAAGTTTGGAAGGAATGAGAGAGTTTTTGACTGGTGATATGAATGGTAAAGTAGGGAATGTGAAGGTGGATGGAATAGTTGGTGAGTGAGGTGTGCCTGCTGAGATAGATGAGAATGGCAGTGCGTTAGTGGACATTTGTCCCGGGAGGGGATTGGTGATAGCCAATACCCTCTTCAGGCACAAAATGATCCACAAGTATACACAGTGAGTGATGAGAAGGGTGGGTGGTGAACTGAATGAAAGGAAGGCAATGATTGATTATGTGTGTGTGGATGAAAGGATGCAAAGATGTGTAATGGATGCAAGAGCTTATAGAGGTTGGGGGAGTGGACTTTCTGACCACTATTTGGTGGTGGCCAGAATCAAGATCTAAGTAAGATGGAGAAATAGAAGAAGGGAAGGACGTGAGGAAGGAGTAGTTGCAAGGAGAGTGTACAGGTTAAAAGAGGTTGAGAAATAGGCAGAATATAAAAGACAAGTGGAGGAATGATTGGGTAAATATGAATTGGAGCAGATAGGGAACATGGAAGGTGTTTGCAAGATATTCACAGAAGAAATATGTGCAGCATGTGATGTGGTGTGTGGGGTGAAGAGAAGACGGATGGGAGTGCAAGGAACAGCATGGTGGAATGAAGAGGTGAGACAGGCAGTGGCACAAAAGAAGAAAGCATACAATGAATAGATGAGAAATAGGGATGTGGAAGAAGCTGAGTGGCGGAAAAGAGAGTTATATGTAGAAAGGAAGAGAGGGATGAAAAGATTAGTAAGAGAGAGTAAGAAGAGAGTGGATGAGGAATTTGGATGGAATTTGAGTGTACAGTGGAGGGACTGTAAGAAAATGTTCTGGAAAGAGGTGAAGAGAGTAAGACAGGGTGGCAATGAAGTTAGGAGGGGAGTGAAAGACAAAAATGGTAGACTACTAGTGGAGAAGGGAGAAAAAGTGAGCAGATGGAGAGAAAATTTTAAGGAATTGTTGAACATAGAGAATGGAAGTAATGTGGGTGTAAGTGGCTGGGGAATGGCTGGGAGAAGGAGGGAGGTGAGAAGACAGGAAGAAATCAGTAGGACAGAAATTGTGGAAGCAATGAAGAAAGTCAAACTGAGGAAAGCCCCAGGGATTGATGGAGTGAGTGGTGAAATGCTGAAGCATGGGGAAGAGATAGTAGTAGAATGGATGTGGAAGATATGCAGATTGGCCAGGGAGGAAGGTAGAGTCCCGGAGGATTGGAAGTCAGGTATAATTATTCCCCTGTACAAAGGAAAAGGGGAAAAAAGAAGTGTGTGGTAATCATAGGGGCATTTATCTTCTTAGTGTGATAGGAAAAGTGTATGGTAGAATACTTATTGACAGAGTTAGGGAAATAACAGAGGAATTAGTTGGAGAACAACAGGGAGGCTTCAGGAAGGGAAAAGGTTGTGTAGATCAGGTATTCATTCTTAGATCTTTAGTGGAAAAGTTTCTAGAGAAGGGAAAGAAGTTGTCTGCAGCCTTCATGGATTTGGAGAAAGCATATGACAGGGTGGATAGACTCCATATTTTGGAGTAGATGGGAAGTTGCTGAATGTTGTGAAGAGTATATATGATGCTGCTAAGGTTGCAGTGCGTGTGGATGGTGAACTGAGTGAATTTTTCTCTTTGAAGGTTGGGTTGAAACAGGGATGTGTCATGTCTCCATGGTTCTTCAATCTGTACATGGATGGGGTAATAAAAGAGGTACAAGGTAGGGCAGTGGATGTTGGAGTGGCCCTAGTGAGAGAGGGTAGTGTTTGGAAACTCCCTGTACTGTTGTTTGCAGATGATACTGTGTTGTTAAGTGAAGACGAAGGGGAGGTGCAAGGCTTGGTGGATGAGTTTGGGAAAGTGTGTAAGAAACGGAATCTAAAAGTGAATGTAGGGAAGAGTAAAGTGATGGTCTTTGAGGTAGGTGAAGTCAGTGAATGTACAGTGAGGTTGGATGGTGATGAAATGGAAAATGTGAGTACGTTTAAGTACTTGGGTAGTGTGATGAGTAAGGATGAAAGTTTCGACGGTGAAGTGTTTGAAAAGGTACAACAAGGAGGAAAGGTTGCTGGTTCCTTGAAAGCAGTGATAAGAAACACGGAAGTGAGCATGGAAGTGAAAAAGTTACTACATGACAGTACTGTGATACCAACTCTAACGTATGGAAGAGAAGCTTGGACGTTGTTGGAAGGACACAAGTCAAGAGTGAGAGCAGTGGAAATAAGTTTTTTAAGAGGAGCCTGTGGAGTCACATGGAGAGAAAAGCTGACAAATGAGAATATAAAGGACTTTGTGGTGTGGATGTGGATGTGATAGGAAGCGTTAGGAGCAACACACTGAGGTGGTTTGGCCATGTGGAGAGGATGGAGGGTGAGAAACTGATGAGGAGAGTGAATGTGAGTGAGGTGGAGGGGGAAGAGGAAGGGAGAGGCCGAGGATGAGATGGAGGGATGGAGTGGAGAGGTATATGAGAGAGGGATGTGTGAGTTGGAAGCAGAGCAGTGAAATGACGGGGGACAGAGCGACGTGGAGGCGATTTGTTTGTGGCCACCCAGTACGGGATTAAGGCGTCTGGCAATAAATAGATAGATAGACTATTTTATTTTTTATACCCTTCACTACTTTATTTCCTTACTCCATGCCTATTTTATTTTCTTGATCCCATAACCCCTTAACTATATGTTTACCCCGGTACTGTTTTTTTACCCCATGACTATTTGTTTACATCATGACCAATTTTTTAACCAATTACTTTTTTCATCCCATGACTATTTTTTACCCTGTGACGATTTCATTACTCTTCCCAAGACTTTTTTTTTTTTTTTTTTTTTCAATATAGGAGAGTTCTGTCACCGCCATTGGACAGCATGATATAAATTAGCTCTACCTGTATAAATTTTTATATACTTTTGTGCACTATAGTAATCTATTCTTTAACCCCGTCTCATTAATTCTCTTTCCGAAATTGAATAAAATTTTGTTTAGGTATGCAAAAATAAAAATAAATATTGTCATTGTACTGCAGAAAATCTCATGAATTTCACCGTAAAGTATTTTAACTCCCTTAGTAAAAAAAAAAAAAAAAAATCATTTTTTTCTTGTTTTTTGCTGTAAAATGATTTTTACTTCTACACTCGTTTCACATGATCTTGGCCTAGCATTACCGTCTCTCCAGCCTGAGTACTGATTTACAACACTGGATTATCAACAGAATATGATGGTAGCCATTAATAAGTGCTATGGAAAGAGTGCGTAGCCATAGCTTTTACTTTTTCTGCCACTGAGCTACGTGCAATAAGCTGCAAAAGGACCAATATCTGGGCCAAGTTAAGGTGATGGAACTGTAGTGGTGTTGGAGTTAATGAAGGCTATATCTAACCCTTTTTAGTTCGGAAATTCTCCAATCTGCAAAACATCGTCTAAATAAAAGAAAAGCGAAATGTATTTGAAACATTCATAGCAGCGATGTTAATGGTGATGTCTGAAGAGCCAGATACTTAATATATCCAGCCAAACATACTAACCTAATTACTTCAGTCTAATAACGTATATTATGTGCTCTTCTTGCCAGGTCTAGACGGCCTTACCAACCTCAGAATGGATTTTTCGAACAGGAAGGTGACTGACGTGGATTTCAAATATCATTATGGTTTTTATTTTATTTTATTTTCATTTATTTTAATTTCCTTTACGGTTGAGTATTGAAGCCAAGCTGAAAAAAAAAGTTTATTACATTAATAGGAACACTGTTCATCATAGCTTGTAACGGGTGAGAATTGCACCCACGTTGATGCAGCGTTTTTTCTCAAAATTAGCCCAAGAAATTTATTATAATCCCCCCCTCCTCCTATAGCTGTATTGTGTTGCTGATAATTGCCAAACCAGTCTAGCGGTAGAGTCCAGCCTACTGATGTATTAGTCTCTGAGTCACTCATTATAACGAGGAGAGAACGGGGCCAGACTGGAGCCCCCAGGGAGGCTCCAACAATCTTTCCCTGTGTCTGGATGCTGGGCGATGTGATCTAGGGATCTGAACCATATTCAGATAGACTCTTCAGTTAAGGTTTTTAAATAAATACCTTAAGATTCTTTGCGAATACAAAGTCAAATTCTTGACATAATCTCTATAAGATCGTCTTCAGCCATTCTTGTTCCTTTCAAGGCCAAGAGCCCCAAAGGGTCAGGCAATACACAGCTTGGCTTTTCTAGTTAGAGGGATGAGAGAAACAGCCACAGTGTAAGCTTCATTATTAACCACATTATTTATAGTATACATTTTTTATCATTATTTTTTCAGGAACAGATGGATCGTTTCACAGCCTGCATCAATGGACTGGAATAATTAAGGACAAGAGTAACACCTTCAGTCCGATGACCTATTTTGCTGTGTATTCTCGTTGCCTTCAAACGATTTTATTCAGCTGAGGTTGACTTAGGTTGTGACGGGGTTTATGGAGTATATGTTTAACCCTGACATAAGTGATGGTTTATTCTGAGTTGAGGTGATTGTTTGAAGGTGCCAAGGATACACACACACACACACACACACACACACACACACACACACACACACACAGTACGTCCGGATACAGGGTGCTGAAAGTCGTCTCTCCGTGGAGGACCTTCAACTGGATTCAACATAGTCCCCTGCACATCCACCCCTTCCCCTTCACTACCACTAAATCATATTTTATTCTTGACACCTCCAGACGATTTTACTTAATTTGGGAAGGACGTGTCTTAAGGAAGGAGTTAGAGAAAACCAAGATCTGACTCTCCTTCCTTTTAAACAGACTCTATCTATCTATCTATCTATCTATCCCCAGACGCCTCAATCCCGTTTGGGGTGGCCACAAACAAATCGCCTCCAAGTCGCCCTGTCCCCCGCCATTTCACTGCTCTGCTCCCAACTCACACCCCCCTCTCTCATATACCTCTCCACCCCATCCCTCCATCTCATCCTCGGTCTCCCCCTCCCTCTTCCACCCTCCACCTCACTCACATACACTCTCTTCGTCAGTCTTTCACCCTCCATCCTCTCCACATGGCCAAACCACCTCAGTGTGTTCCTCACAACACTTCCTATCACATCCACATCCACACCACAACGCTCCATTATATCCTCATTCGTCAGCCTGTCTCTCCACGTGACTCCACAGGCTCCTCTTAAATAACTCATTTCCACTGCTCTCACTCTTGACCTGTGTCCTTCCAACAATGTCCAAGCTTCACTTCCGTACGTTAGAGTTGGTATCACAATACTGTCATGTAGTAACTTTTTTACATCCATGCTCACTTCCCTGTTTCTTATCACTGCTTTCAAGGAACCAGCAACCTTTCTTCCCTGCTGAACCCTTTCAAGCACTTCACCCTCCAAACCTCCATGCTTACTCATCACACTACCCAAATACTTAAACGTACTCACATTTTCCAATTCCTCACCATCGAACCTCGCTGTACATTCACTGACTTCACCTCTCTCAAAGACCATCACTTTACTCTTCCCTACATTCACCTTTAGGTTCCGTTTCTTACACACTCTCTCAAACTCATCCACCAAGCCTTGCAGCTCCCCTTCGTCTTCACTCAACAACACAGTATCATCTGCAAACAACAGTACAGGGAGTTTCCAAATACTATCCTCTCTCACCAGGGCCACTCCAACATCCACTACCCTACCTTGTACCTCTTTTATTACCCCATCCATGTACAGATTGAACAACCATGGAGACATGACACATCCCTGTTTCAAACCAACTTTCAAAGAGAAAAATTCACTTAGTTCACCATCCACACGCACTGCAGCCTTCGCACCATCGTACATACTCTTCACAGCATTCAACAACTTCCCATCTACTCCATATATTCTTAACACTTTCCACAATCCTTGTCTATCCACCCTGTCATATGCTTTCTCCAAATCCATGAAAGCCGCATACAACTTCTTTCCCTTCTCTAGAAACTTTTCCACTAAAGATCTAAGAATGAATATCTGATCTACACAACCTCTTCCCTTCCTAAAGCCTCCCTGTTCTTCTCCAACTAATTTCTCTGTTCTTTCTCTAACTCTGTCTATAAGTATCCTAACATACACTTTTCCTATTATACTAAGAAGACAAATGCCCCTATGATTACCACACACTTCTTTTTCCCCTTTTCCTTTGTACAAGGGAATAATTATACCTGACTTCCAATCCTCCGGGACTCTACCTTCCTCCCAGGCCAATCTGCACATCTTCCACATCCATTCTACTACTATCTCTACCCCATGCTTCAGCATTTCACCACACACTCCATCAATTCCTGGGGCTTTCCCCGATTTAACTTTCTTCATTGCTTCCACAACTTCTATCCTACTGATTTCTTCCTGTCTTCTGACCTCCCTCCTTCTCCCAGCCATTCCCCAGCCACTTATACTCGCATTACTTCCATCCTCTACGTTCAACAATTCCTTAAAGTGTTCTCTCCATCTGCTCACTTTTTCTCCCTTCTCCACTAGTAATCTACCATTTTTATCTTTCACTCCCCTGCTAACTTCACTTCCACCCTGTCTTACTCTTTTCACTTCTCTCCAGAACATTTTCTTACAGTCCCTCCACTTTACACTCAAATTCCTTCCAAATTCCTCATCCACTCTCTTCTTACTCTCTCTTATTAATCTTTTCACCTCTCTCTTCCTTTCCACATATAACTCTCTCTTCCGCCTCTCAACTTCTTCCACGCCCCTATTTCTCATCCATTCATTGTATGCTTTCTTCTTTTGTGCCACAGTCTGTTTCACCTCTTCAGTCCACCACGCTGTTCCTTGCACCCCCCTCCGTCTTCTCTTCCTTCCACACACCACATCACATGCTGCACATATTTCTTCTGTAAATATCTTACACACACCTTCCACGTCTCCCATCTGCTCCAATTCATATTTGCCCAATCGTTCCTCCACTTCTCTCTTATACTCTTCCTTTTTCTCATCTTCTTGTAACCTTTCCACTCTCCTTGCAACTACTCCTTCCTCTCGTCTCTCCCTTCTTCTATTCCTCCATCTTACTTGCATCCTAATTCTGGCCACCACCAAGTAGTGGTCAGAAAGTCCACTCCCCCAACCTCTATACACTCTTGCATCCTTTACACATCTTCGCATCCTTTCATCCACACACACATAATCAATCATTGCCTTCCTTTCAGACTCATCCAAAAGAATATAATATCATGTGGAGAGAGGAGGAGGAAATATGGATGACCTTTTTTTTTTTGTGAACTGGGTAAAGTAACAGGATAGCTGTTAGGTATATACTCTTCTATAATATTTTAACCAACGTCTTTTCTTCCGTTTCCGCATCTCTAAAAGTTTATTTGGATTAAGTAATTTTCCTACTTGCGTGCTTTCTCTTTGCACATTTCTAGATCCTACATCACCCTTTCCATATGACGGAATTAAAAAGTTAGGGTGATGATGATGATGATGATGATGATGATGATTTGCCAGAATTCGTTGTAGCTATATTTGTTGACTGAAATGGAGGAAAGAAGGGAGGTTCCATAATAATAATAATAATATTAATAATAATAATAATAATAATAATAATAATAATAATAATAAAAATAATATTAACAGTAACCGTAAGTTGATGATGATGAAGATGATAAGGACGAAGAATCCCTGCACACACTACACAAATCTGTGCATTTCCCAGCCAGAACTAACCAGTCACGTCCCACAGTCAAATGACTTCCATATTTCTAAACTTATTTTCGCTACTTTTATACAGTTTAATTCAGCTTAGAGGGAGAAATATGACTGGGAAGGGGATAAGAAGAATGTTAACAATCCTTTCACTACGAATGGTTTCTCCAGAGTTAACAAAATTGCTTTGATGTTAATAGGAACCAAGTAAAAAGATTTGAGCTTACACTGAAGGATAAATCAACTAAATCTATGATAAATTTCTGGCCAAGGACACAGATAAGGTAAAATGTAATGGTCTGTCGATTATCACCTTGAATTTGTGTGTTTGTGGCTGCTGCATTCGTCTGTTGTTTTGCATGGAAGGTCACTAAGTGGTTTAACAAATATAATCTTATTGCAGTGCTCATGTGCGTATTATTTCCCTCATTGACTCATGAAGCTCTTATAAATATTATTGTGTGTGTGTGTGTGTGTGTGTGTGTGTGTGTGTGTGTGTGTGTGTGTGTTTGTGTGTAAACCAAAGAAGAAGCTTTGAAGAGTCTGTATGTGATCAAGACCTTCCACTAAATAAATAGTTTCAATCGAAAATTCCTTTGACTCACGAGAATTATGGCTGATTACAATGAATAAAGGAATGAAATGTGTATCTGCTGTGATGATTCTTTTTTGCTCTGGCATTAATTTAGAAGCTAAGAAAGTTGGTAGGATAAAAGGTTGGATGAGGGGAAGAGGTGGGAGGTCCTATGTGTGCGCTTGATATTTGAGAGGCAGGCAGGGGCAGGGGGGAGGAGGTGTAGGGGTGTGGATGTGCAGGGAAGGAAAGAAAGGAGAAAACACCAACAGCGGGATCTTGTGTGGCTGTGGCAGTATGAAACTGAGTCAGTGTTTACTAACATAGCTACGTTTTCCTTCTTGAAGATTCAGTGGTCATGACAGAAATGAAGTTTTGGAAATAACACACTCGCCAGTATCATCCCTGAATTATTAATACGAGAACGTCTATTTGTCCTATCTCTTTTCTATCCACATGAAGCACTGACGAAAATTGTATCTCACTGGAATGCTATTGTATTATAAAATACGCATATTTGTTATAGACTAGAGAACTCTTTCCTAAATACCTAGAGCGTGAACTAATCTGGACATGCTTACACCACAAAGATTTGGTAATAAATCTCAGCTTCTTCCAATTTCCTCTCATACTGGGATAATATATTTCATGCACCACAGTCAGGCATTGCAAAGTATATAATTAACTTTCACTGTAGTCAACACGTTTTTAGCTGTAGATACTTTTTTTTTCTTTCTTTTTTGCACCTATCGACCACTGAGGCCAAAGCCCCTGGTCATTAACCCTTTAACCGCGGGTGTCATTCCAGAATGACATTGACAAAACTGGACCAAACCGCGGGTGTCATTCTGGAATGATCGTGAATATTTTGAACACCGCGCGTTTTCCCGGCGCGCAAAGTGTCTCACGCAAGAGTAGCTGTTGAGTTCTTTCACGCCAGCCATCCCACACCTCCCTCCTCCAACCCCGAGGGGGCCCCCCCCACCCCTGCCCTGACCTGCATCAGTCAGTATCTGTCCAGCTCTGTGCATGATAATGGCGCTCCGTCCCGACTCATCGTAGCTCGCTTCCTCCTCTACAATGATTAGTGCTAGTGTTCCCTCTACCTCTACACCGGTAAAAGAACTGCCGACGGCGAGGCAGAAGGGGTTGAGCACTCCTGAAATTAGAATTGAGCTGGACAAAACTGTAAGTACTACTCTTGACTGTGGCAGTGAAAGTGACACACTCACAGCAAGCAGTGATGATTTGGCAGTGATTGGTGGTGAACCATTTTCCATTGATAGTGACAGTGATGAAAGTGATCGTGTTGTTTCCCCCCCACTACCCCCAACTTACTCTGGGAAAGGAAAGGCTCCTATGGGCAAATCTGGTATAGCACATGGGAAGGGAGTGAAGCGCAGGCTCACGTCTCCCACACCAGGCCCTAGTAAGCATTTCTCATCAATTTCCCGTTCCCCTAGCCCTATTGCCCTCACATCATCATCATCATCTGCCGTGCCCTCTCCTCAGTCTACATCATCTGAGGAGTACGAATTACCAAAGCCTGCAAAGCGAGGGAAGGCAGGCCGTGCAGGCCGTGCAGGCAGGGCAGGCAGGCCTAGAACAAAGGGGATGCGTGGCAGTTGGAGGGCAAAGCTGGGTGATAAGCGAGGAGATAAGCGAGGTGATAAGCGGGGTAGAAAGGGTCAAGTTTCACCACGCACCAGGTCAGAAACCCCCCCGCCTGCCCCCCGCTCAGCTCCCTCACCCTCGCCACCCCCCCACTCCCCGCCCCCGCACTCACCCCCCTCCCCGTTGCCTCCTGCCTCACCCCCCTCCCGCTCGCCTCCTGCCTCACCTCCTGCCTCACCCATTGCCTCACCCATTGCCTCCACCTCAGCTCCTTCTCACGGGGAAACGAGTGCAATGCAACCTGCCACTGCCACTGAACCATGCACAGGGCAAGTGGATGCATTTGTTTGGTCTGACGGTGCAGATTTTCAGCCACACAATCCACCGTTTGATATGACAAATGCTGGAATACAGCCTGCCTTCCCATGCAACGCAGGAGATGACTTTGTTGACTACTTCCTGGCCTTCATGGATGATGAAATCGTGCAGCATGTCAGCGATGAGACCAATAGGTATGCAGCTCAGTGTGCAGCAGAGGGGCTGTGACCTATTGGCTCACCAAAACAAGTGTTGTGGTTGCCTGTTGGGATCAGAGAGCTGTATGTTTTTTTTGCCCTAATGTTTCTTATGCCCCATATAAAGAGACATGAGTTGGAGGAGTACTGGCTCGTGGATGACATTACTACTATCCCAATATTCAGGAAGTATATATCACGGGATCGGTTCCGACAGCTGCTTGGATACCTGCTCTTCGCTGACAATGCAAACCCGTCCCAAACTGACCCTTTGTGGAAAGTGAGGGATTTTCTCAACAGGATTAGGGATCGATTTATGCGATTTTTCCGGCCTATGCAGAAAGTCGTCATAGACGAATCCCTGGTATTGTTCAGAGGACGTCTCAAATTCATGCAGTACATCCCCAGCAAACGCCACCGCTTTGGGATAAAGTTCTTTGTGCTGTGTGACTGTGAGACAGGGTATATCCTGGATTTTGTCATCTACTCTGCTAGCACAATGGATGTGAACAGGAAAGACCCCCTTGGCTTCTCTGGCTCCGTTGTAAAAGTGCTGATGGAGAGGTATTTTGGTGGTAATCATGTGCTGTACACAGACAATTACTACACAGCACTGAAACTCTCCAAATACCTTGCTGAACACGGCATTGGCACTGTTGGCACTGTACGGAGCTATAGGAAAGAGTGGCCAAGTTTCCCCGAAGCATCATCATCCAAGGGAGATGTTCACCTGAAGAAGTCAGACAAGCTTCTTGCGATCAGGTGGCATGACAAGAAGGTCGTGAATATGATCAGCACCATCCACAAGGGGGAATTGCAGAGAACTGGGAAGGTCAGCTACAGGACGGGAGAGCCAATCATGAAGCCTGATGCCGTCATTGATTACAATGTCAATATGAGACTTGTTGATAAGTCTGATATGATGATTGACGAAATCGACTGTCTCAGGAGAAACACCCGATGGTACAGGAAGGCTTGCCTGCACATGCTCGATATGTGCATGCTCAACGCCTTCATTCTCTACAAGACACAAGTCGGGGGCATAAGGCAACCATCACTGAGACAGTTTTCCAAGACTGTCGTGCAGCAGCTACTTGCACGATTTGGTCAGGTGACGGCATTGATCCCGAGGCGACACTCTGACACACAACCTGACCGTCTTGAGTGCCGCAATTACATGAGCCGGCACCAGCTTGTGAAATTGCCTCTTACAGCAGGCGGCAGGTTGTCACAGGGCCGCTGCAGAGTATGTTCTAACACCACACGGAGGCCTAGGACGAGAAAAATGAGCACACACCAGTGCCTGGAATGCCAAGTCGCTCTATGTGTAACTCCGTGCTTTGCCGAGTACCACTCTCTGAGTAAATACTGAAAGTGACAGTGATATATAGTGATGCGACAGTGACGTGCTTTGCCAATAATTGTATAATGGATAATGTAGTAATAAGGGATATTTTGCCTAGAAAAAAATGTAAATATTGGCCAGTATAATAAGTGATATTGTAATAAGAGAATCTGCGGCACTTGTGTAATTCTGCGGCACTTGTGTAATTCTGTGATGCGCCAGTGACGCAATATAGTAATAACTGCAGTGTAAATATAATGTATATTGCCCAGATTATATGTAAAATAATATTAGAAGTTAGAAAGAATGAAAAGATCGCATGAAACGTCAGTGAGCGGGTGCCGCCGCAGTGAAGTGAGGCGCAGCCGCAGTGAAGAGCGGGCGCAGCCGCAGGGAAGTGCCTTTTACCTACCTCAGTGAACACAGAGTGGGTGTTTATCGTATGTACAGTGTTCATATATGTTTATATTACTATTATGAGAGAGTGGTTGGCATTTGGTACTGGTGTGTGGGGCGTAAAATAGTTATTTCACACCCCTCACTTCTAACGGCTCTCCCCGTCCTGTGAAAGTCAACAAAGTCATGAAACCTACATCAATGGAAAGCTGAAGGTTAGTACTTTCTAATGGTACCTTATTTTTTTCTCTAGCTTTATTCTGTGCAGAGTTATTAAGGTTTAAAGGTTTGTTTACATTTGGCTGAAACCCCCGCGGGAGAGGACAGTCAGACCAAAACAATACCCGCGGTTAAAGGGTTAATACACATTCCCTCTCACTCGAACTTTATTGTTTGTATAACCCTTGAGAACTGGTTGTGTAGAGCTTATCTAGTAGTTTATTAATGTACAACTTAGAAGCATTCTGGGAAACTGCAAAGGTTGGGCTTGGGTTGGCCTAGTTGGAGACTGGCCCCGTCATTTTGGCATGCTACCACTCTTAACTTGGCCACTTGAAATGTAATAAACGCAACCGAAGAGGCCGCTAATGGGAGAGAGTCTCCATCAATCTGAGTTACTGACCGTTCCAGCACACATTGGTCATCAATAGCGACTTGTTTTCTGCCCCTTTTGACCATGTAAAAGTCTGGATCGCAGAGGTGACAGTACACAACATCCACTACCCTGTCATGTAACTCTTTTATAACTCCATTCAGATAAAGACTGATCAACCATGGAGACATGACACAGCCCTGTTTCAATCCAACATTCAGACTGAAAAATTCACTTATCTTACTATCCACACACACGGCAGCCTTATCCCCGTCATACATACTCTTCACGGCATTCAACAACTTCCCATTTACACCATATAATATTAATATTTTCCACAGTCCTTGTCTATCCACCCTGTCATATACTTTCTCCAAATCTATGATGGCTGGATACAACTTTTTTCCCTTCTCTAGGAATTTTTCCACTAAAGACTTAAGAATGAATATCTGATCTACACAACTTCGTCCCATCCTTAATCCTCCCTGTTTTTTTTTCCAGCTAATGAGTACATGGAATGTAAGAGGAGCGAATGATGAGGTGAAAGAGAGAGAGATTGTCCAGGTGCTTGAGGGTGCGAAAGTGGATGTATGTGGAATAACTGAAACAAAATGGAGAGGAGAAAGTGTGAGAGAATGGGAGTATGGATGGGGTATATGTGCAGAAGTAGGTGAGAATGAGAGGGCAAAGGAAGGAGTATGTATAGTTGTGAGTAAAAGATGGAAGAAGAGCATAAGACAGTATGGATCAGTTGGGTCAAGGATTGTGTGGGTAAAGTTGAAAGTTGGAATACAAATGTGGGCGATTGTGTGTGTGTATGCACCAACGCAAGATCGTGCTAAAAGAGTGAGAGAAGAGTTCTGGACAAATGTGGAAGTGTGCATGGAAAAGTTTGGAAGGAATGAGAGAGTGTTTTTGATTGGTGATATGAATGGTAAAGTTGGGAATGTGAAGATGGATGGAATAGTTGGTGAGTGGGGTGTGCCTGCTGAAATAGATGAGAATGGGAGTGCGTTAGTGGACATTTGTGCTGGGAGGGGGTTCGTGATAGCCAATACCCTCTTCAGGCATAAAATGATCCACAGGTATACATGGCGAGTGATGAGAAGGGTGGATGGTGAACTGAATGAAAGGAAGGCAATGATTGATTATGTGTGTGTGGATGAAAGGATGCGAAGATGTGTGAAGGATGCAGGAGTGTATAGAGGTTGGGGGAGTGGACTTTCTGACCACTGCTTGGTGGTGGCCAGAATTTGAATGCAAGTAAGATGGAGGAATAGAAGAAGGGAAAGACGAGAGGAAGGAGTAGTTGCAAGGAGAGTGGAAAGGTTACAAGAGGATGAGAAAAAGGCAGAATATAAGAGAGAAGTGGAGGAACGATTGGGCAAATATGAATTGGAGCAGATGGGAGATGTGGAAGGTGTGTGTAAGATATTTACAGAAGAAATATGTGCAGCATGTGATGTGGTGTGTGGAAGGAAGAGAAGACGGAGGGGGGTGCAAGGAACAGCGTGGTGGACTGAAGAGGTGAAACAGGCTGTGGCACAAAAGAAGAAAGCATACAATGAATGGATGAGAAATAGGGGCGTGGAAGAAGTTGAGAGGCGGAAGAGAGAGTTATATGTGGAAAGAAAAAGAGAGGTGAAAAGATTAGTAAGAGAGAGTAAGAAGAGAGTGGATGAGGAATTTGGAAGGAATTTGAGTGTAAAGTGGAGGGACTGTAAAAAAATGTTCTGGAGAGAAGTGAAAAGAGTAAGACAGGGTGGAAGTGAAGTTAGCAGGGGAGTGAAAGATAAAAATGGTAGATTACTAGTGGAGAAGGGAGAAAAAGTGAGCAGATGGAGAGAACACTTTAAGGAATTGTTGAACGTAGAGGATGGAAGTAATGCGAGTATAAGTGGCTGGGGAATGGCTGGGAGAAGGAGGGAGGTCAGAAGACAGGAAGAAATCAGTAGGATAGAAGTTGTGGAAGCAATGAAGAAAGTTAAATCGGGGAAAGCCCCAGGAATTGATGGAGTGTGTGGTGAAATGCTGAAGCATGGGGGAGAGATAGTAGTAGAATGGATGTGAAAGATGTGCAGATTGGCCTGGGAGGAAGGTAGAGTCCCGGAGGATTGGAAGTCAGGTATAATTATTCCCTTGTACAAAGGAAAAGGGGAAAAAGAAGTGTGTGGTAATCATAGGGGCATTTGTCTTCTTAGTATAATAGGAAAAGTGTATGGTAGGATACTTATAGACAGAGTTAGAGAAAGAACAGAGAAATTAGTTGGAGAAGAACAGGGAGGCTTTAGGAAGGGAAGAGGTTGTGTAGATCAGATATTCGTTCTTAGATCTTTAGTGGAAAAGTTTCTAGAGAAGGGAAAGAAGTTGTATGCGGCTTTCATGGATTTGGAGAATGCATATGACAGGGTGGATAGACAAGGATTGTGGAAAGTGTTAAGAATATATGGAGTAGATGGGAAGTTGTTGAATGCTGTGAAGAGTATGTACGATGGTGCGAAGGCTGCAGTGCGTGTGGATGGTGAACTAAGTGAATTTTTCTCTTTGAAAGTTGGTTTGAAACAGGGATGTGTCATGTCTCCATGGTTGTTCAATCTGTACTTGGATGGGGTAATAAAAGAGGTACAAGGTAGGGTAGTGGATGTTGGAGTGGCCCTGGTGAGAGAGGACAGTGTTTGGAAACTCCCTGTACTGTTGTTTGCAGATGATACTGTGTTGTTGAGTGAAGACGAAGGGGAGCTGCAGGGCTTAGTGGATGAGTTTGAGAGAGTGTGTAAGAAACGGAATCTAAAGGTGAATGTAGGGAAGAGTAAAGTGATGGTCTTTGAGAGAGGTGAAGTTAGTGAATGTACAGCGAGGTTGGATGGTGAGGAATTGGAAAATGTGAGTACGTTTAAGTACTTGGGTAGTGTGATGAGTAAGGATGGAGGTTGGAGGGTGAAGTGCTTGAAAGGGTGCAGCAGGGAAGAAAGGTTGCTGGTTCTTTGAAAGCAGTGATAAGAAACAGGGAAGTGAGCATGGAAGTGAAAAAGTTACTACATGACAGTATTGTGATACCAACTCTAACGTACGGAAGTGAAGCTTGGACATTGTTGGAAGGACACAAGTCAAGAGTGAGAGCAGTGGAGATGAGTTATTTAAGAGGAGCCTGTGGAGTCACGTGGAGAGACAGGCTGACGAATGAGGATATAAAGGAGCGTTGTGGTGTGGATGTGGATGTGATAGGAAGCGTTATGAGGAACACACTGAGGTGGTTTGGGCATGTGGAGAGGATGGAGGGTGAAAGACTGACGAAGAGAGTGTATATGAGTGAGGTGGTGGGGGGAAGAGGGAGGGGGAGGCCGAGGATGAGATGGAGGGATGGGGTGGAGAGGTATATGAGAGAGGGGGGTGTGAGTTGGGAGCAGGGCAGTGAAATGGCGGGGGACAGGGCGACTTGGAGGCGATTTGTTTGTGGACACCCCAAACGGGATTGAGGCGTCTGGCAATAGATAGATAGATAATTCCTCTGTTATTTCCTTAACTCTGTGAATTAGTATCCCACCATGTACTTTTCCTATTACACTCAAATATCTGAAAAATAATTCTATCATAGGTTTTCCTTTCATGTTCATGTACCCATAATAGTTTTGTAGTAAATTTAGGTTGAAAATTAATGATTATTGAAATTTTTTGGCCAGTGATCTTGAAATTGAGTCAACGTCACTGAAAATAAGTCAGTGTAATATAGTCATGGTGCTGTAAACCCTCAATAATTATGATGAATTTCGGAGATGAAAAATGATGGAATAGTAATAATACTGCAAGTATCAGAAACATTTACTGATTTCCACCTATGAGAAGATACCTGACGGGCACAACAAACGTTTTTTGTAATAACGAAAAAACCGTTGAGCACACTGTACCCCAGAAGTAGCAGACCTAGCCCAGGAGCGGACAAAACCAGTAGTGGCAAGAAGTGACGTATTATATTTTGTTCTTTCCTCTATGGAAGAGCAATGGGAAAGTGCGGTGTCCGAAACATCGTAATCTCACGCATGAATGGCCATCATTTTTTGTCCATATAAACGTTTTGAAAATGATTCTGTCACTGGATTTCCTTCCATGTTCATCCATCTATAGCAGTTCTGGAGTAAACTGAGGTTGAAAATTCATGATTTTTGGACATTTCTGAACCTGTGACTTTGAGAAGTCGGTCAAGATCACAGAAACTTTGAACTATAACAGTGTCGTTGTATTATACATCCTCAGTAAGTATGATGAAAATCAGAGTGGAAAAGTGCCATAATAATAATAATAATAATAATAATAATACTAATAATAATTATTATTATTATTATTATTACTGTAGTGCCGTAATTTTAAGTATTAGTATAAGCTAGTACTGTAAGTGTAATCTTAGGCATTATTATAAATATAGTCTGTACGGTTCATTTAACCGTTAAATCTTATATTTAAGTCTAGTCTTAGTTAAGCATGATTCTGTCATTGATAGTACTAAGTCAAGTGATGATGTGAATGTTTATACTTAAGGGACCAGCACTTGCCAGCAAGGAAGTATAACCGCGGAAGTTTAGTAGAAACTAAAAATCGCGAATGTGTTTCTTCGTATTCTAATCTAGAGATTTACCTGCCGAAGTTAATAGATTTCCCTTTTTGTACACTATGCAGTGATGAACTGAAAATGTCTGAAGTAAGACTGTTGAGGTAATCATTAGTGAAGCGCGAAATTCATGTTATCGGAGTTGTGTCATCAGTCACGTAGGCCATAAACCGACGCGGGTAATAAAACTGATCTGATTCCTAATTGATTTGGCTTCGTTGTGGTTAAAGTTCCTTATGCTTAGTACAGAAATCTTAAACATCATAAGTCATTTCGTTACGTATGACAAGTGCAAACGTATCTCTCTTGTTCTTTAAAGATCATTGAGAGTCGAAAATATTTCAAAATTATTAGTTAAAGTTTTCGTCCATTCCCGGACACTGTCTTGATTTAGTATTAAAAGGCATGAAGAGGTGACAACTGCAGTATCTACGGCAATGAGCAGGCTGACTTACTTGCAAAGTCGGCTGTAGAGCTCGAGGAGACTTGGGACGTTCCTCGTGATCTACGGTCGAGTCTCTCTCGGAAAGAAATCAATAAATCTTCTGTGGCAAGGTCAGTGGACCAGACTTAATATTCCAACCTGTAAGCCATACCTGGGCGACTGGGACACTGCCAACCGTCCCAGTCGCCTGGAAGAAAAAGTGTTGGCTAGCTTACGGCTTATTGCCACCATATTAACACATATGAAACCTTATAAGGAAAAACGATTCCCGCCGCACTGTGACATCTGTGATGCGGTGTTATCTATCGGTCATATAATCCTGCGCTGTCGGCGATTTATTTCGTGAACGTGCTTCACTTATAAATTACTGCGGCACAGCAGACGTCCCCTTCACCCTTTCCACCATCCTGGGTGATGGGGACATTGTTATGACTGGTAAATTGATGGCTTTCTTGAGAGAGACCGGACTGATGAGAGTGATGTGACTTTTACTGTGTGGTTATGGTTTTTATCAACGGTAAATATGTATATATTGTAATATTAATTAGGGTTGACAGTTGACATATTTGAAATAGTTCCTCCTCCCACTGATCTATTTCTAATATAGATGTCCCCTACATTAAGGTCAGTTCCTCGCCTGACAGTCACCAGCTGATGAGTGCAAGTGTGCAATATAGGAAGGTATTGGGCACTTGCAGTCGATGGTGGTCTGCTGGGCGAGGTTCTTCACTTTATGTACAAGTTATGTAAATACATTATACCATCTTGCTTAAGTTATTCCAATTAGGGACGACAGCTGACGTATACGGAAATGTTCCTGACTCGTCTGGTTCTCTTTCATATATTGATGTCCCGTATAATAGGTTGTGCCTCGACTGACAGTCACCAGGTGATGAGTGCAGGTATGTAATGTAGAAAGGCATTACATACCTGCAGTCGATGGTATTCTCTTGGTCGAGGCTTTTTTACCATCAGTGTAGGTCTAGTTATTTGTCTCTTAGGATTTAGTATAGGTTAGCGATTTGTCTGTTAGGTGGTTAGTTTTAGGGTATTTAGATTAGGTTTTTTTGATTATAAGTAATATAAGGTTAAAAATAAAATAAAAAATAAAGTAAAAATAAATAAAATAAAAATTATTATTATATGTACGTGTGCATGAAAGTGTGTATGTTTATATGCATGGATGTGTGTATGTATGTATGTATGTATGTATATATATATATATATATATATATATATATATATATATATATGTTCGTATATATATATGTATATATATGTTAATGTATATACATATATATATATATGTATATATATGTAAATATATACATATATGTATATTTTTGCCTTAATGACCAGGGGTTCCGGCCTCAATGGTCGATAGGCAAAAAAGAAAGAAAAAAAAAGACCTGCACACACACACACCACAAACTCAGCCAGGAGACGGGGCGTGTGTGCTGGGCAATCCCCAGGCCCTGTCTTCCCCCTTACCTCACTGAAGCTAACCACCACCAACCGGGCTACAGCAAGGCCCGGTCTCCTAATGAGGAGAGAATCAACAACAACAGCCAGACCGCCACTTATCATCATTGCAGGTTAGTGCCGAACTCTCATCCTCCCCCCCCCCCCATTCTCCATCGTGTAATGAGTCCTCATAAATGTGAGTTAAATGGGTGCTATTTACCCTCATCCCACTTATACTGAATAATGAGACCGCCGCTTCTCTTCAGCATTGCAGATCATCGTGTGTTCAAGCCACTGCTTAGCCGGCGTCTCACATACTAAATCCTCCCCCCCCCCTTTAGTTCATGTAGCCTAGTTAAGAATCTATCGGCTGGTCCATTTGATAACTGTCCGTTTGATTACTGATCTGTTTGAAAAATTATATTCAGTTGTACATGATTCTTGTGTTATACGTGCTAAATCGTAGGAATATCTTGGTGGTAATCTTTACTTCTTCCCAGTGAGTCCAACTGTGACCACGAGATCAATATATCCAGGTGTATCAGTATTCTTCGAGTATTAAATTAGGTTTGTAAAAATTCATAACTCTGGAGTTACAGACCGTGATTATATTTTGTCTGATCGTTCCCAGTTTATAATGTCTCAGTTCTTAATGCTTAGTAAATCTTAGGTTAAGTCATTTTGAAATTCGAGTTTTGTTATCCTCCAGGGTATAGTGCAAACGAGATTGAGTGGCCTGCAAAATGTGCTTAATATCTAACGGCTCACGCACTCTCTTCAAAAGTGCACGCTACCACATTTCCCATAAACCCTCTAATAAGATCACGCTACCACATTCCCATAAACTATAATAAGATCACGCTACCTCATATTCCATAAATTCTCTAATAAGATCACGCTACCAATTTTCCATAATCTCAAAATTCTGACCATTACACTGGTGGCTCTAAAATTCTTGCGTTACACTGGTGGCTAAAGCGGTGCGATAAGATATTGTTGTGGGATAAGAAATTGTTGTGGATAAGATATTGTTGTGGATAAGAAATTGTTGTGGATAAGATATTGTTGTGGGATAAGATTTTGATGTGGGATAGATATTGTTGCAGTTGGTGAGTGAATCGAGTTAGAATCCCTCAGTAACAGTACACTGGAAGCCCACTTAATCTCGCGAAATTTCGAGAATTAATGATATTTAAATCTGGAGGATGAGCAAAATTATTCTTCACCGATAATAGGATGAATATCGAGATGGAAACGCAATTTGTGTATTTTGTGGTTTGGCCTAGTGAAAGGAGGAGTAAAGTGGAAGAGAAGTTGTTAACGGAATTAAAGGTCATCTGTCAAGGAGAACAGATCGAGACATTGTAGAAACAATAGTAAACTGCTCTCTCTTAACACCATGAGCTGGTGACATAGTATGAAATTTCAAGTTAAAGAGGAGGAGGAGAAACCATCTAGATCTTGGGTAGTGAATGAATTGACGGGTCAGAAACTCAACTATCCTCCATGAATCCTTCCTATCATCCATCTTCTAACCCTCATCCAACAATGAGAGCAAAAGGGACCCTCACAAAGCCTCGCGATATCCTGATTCTAGAACTCCACCAGTTTTTCTTTTTTTGTAGAAGAAGGAACCAAAGGCCACGAACCCGCAAAATTGTCCCTTCCAAGAGAAAAACAAAATACAAGAGAGAACCGAATTCAAGATCCGATCATTTCGAGATGCCTGGACACAATGCGTTTGAAAAACTGGAGGTCATAGGAAGCTGGAAATACATAGGGAGGCAGTTCCAGAGTTGACCTGTTGCATAAATGAAGGACTGGGAGTAACGGATAATTCTTGCATTAGAGGGTTGAACAGAAAAGAGAAGATAGTTTGCTGCTAGACGGGTGCTACACGTCCGTCGTAGAGGTGGAGGAATGCATGCAGACAGTTCAGAGGATCAGTGACCATTGAAGTAGCGACAGAAGAGAGAGAAAGATGCAACAGTGCCGCGAAGAGACAGAGGTTGAAGGGAGTCAGTAAGAGGAGGAGAGTTAATGAGACAAAAAGCCTTAGACTCCATCCTATTGAGAAGAGCTGTATGTGGGGAGCCTCCCCACACATGAGAGTTGTACTTCATACAGGGGTAGATAAAACCTCTGAACAGAGTCAACAATTGTGCAGGGGTAAAGAAAGAACAGAGTCAGCTTAGCACACCTAATCTCTTGGAAGCAGATT
This sequence comes from Coenobita brevimanus, assembly GCF_032717465.1. Classification (NCBI taxonomy): domain Eukaryota; kingdom Metazoa; phylum Arthropoda; class Malacostraca; order Decapoda; family Coenobitidae; genus Coenobita; species Coenobita brevimanus. The sequence goes on from NC_136984.1 coordinate 25,246,180, forward strand.
TTACAAGAGATGTAATATGATCTTTCCAAGATAAGGCACGAGTAAGTGAAACCCCAAGCATGTTCAAGGATGATGCAGAATTAAGCTGAATATTATTAAACATTAGTAGGTATACCTGTGGAAGATTTTATTGGGTTGATTGATGTAAAAACTGTATTTGTGATGCATTAAAAACAACCAGATTATTTTTACCCCAGTCAGAGATACGAGCCAAGTCAAACATTAGGTGTGCCATAGCCACATCCCTTGTTTGCTGAAGTAACTGCTGAGATGGACGTTGCGGGAACCAAATGGAAAGGTGAAGGGTGGAGTCATCAGCGTATGAGTGGATAGGGTTAGGTGTACAGCTTAGAAGGTCATTAATGAATAAAAGGAAGAGAGTTGGCGATAGGACAGGGCCCTGAGGAACACCACTGTTAATAGATCTAGGAGAAGAACGATGGCCATCCACAACAGTGGCTATAGAAAGACCAGAAAGGAAGCTAGTGATGAAGGCACAGATAGAAGGATAGAAACAGTAAGAGAGCAGTTTGGAAATTAAACATTTATGCCAGACGCGATCGAAAGCCTTAGAGATGTCAAGTGCAATGGCAAAGCTTTCGCCAAAGTCCCGAAAGGATGATGACCAGGAGTCTGAATGGTACGTGAGAAGATCGCCAGTGGAGCGTCCCTGACGGAACCCATACTGACAATCAGAAAGAAGGTTGTGACAGGAGAGATGCTTTAAAATTTTTCTATTAAGAATTGACTCGAAAGTTTTTGATATACAGGATGTTAAAGCAATTGGACGATAGAGAGTTGGGAATGGTCATCCTTCTTTGGGACTGGCTGAATGAGAGCAAACTTCCAGGAAGAAGGAAAGGTACAAGTTGATAGACAAAGGTGAAAGAGCTTACCTAGGCAGGGTGTAAGCACAGTTCTTGAGAACAACAGAAGGGACTCCATCAGGCCCATATGCCTTGTTAGTATTGAGGCCAGCAATGGCAGAGAATACATCAAATGAAGAAATTTTAATGTCAGCCATGAGGAAGTCAGAGGAGGGAAGTGATGGAGGTACAGCACTGGAATCGTCTAAGGTGGAATAGGAGGAGAAAGTCTGAGTGAAGAGATCTGCTTTATCAGTAGAAGAAACAGCTACAGAGCCATCAGAGTAGAAAAGAGGAGGGAAGTATGATGAGGTAAAGTTATTAGAAAGGTTTTTGGCAAGGTGCCAGAAGGAGCGGGAAGAATTCGAGTTGGAGAGTTGAGAGCATTTAGTACGGATGAAATTATTTTTAGCAGAGCGAAGAACAGACTTAGCACGATTCCGGGCAGAAACGTATAATAGATGTGATTCAGGGTTGGGTTGGCTCCGGTACCTTTTATAGGCCCTCTCCTTGTTGCGGAGAGCATTAGAACAAGCGTGATTAAATCAAGGCGTTCTTGCATTAATCAGAGGATATGAGAAAGGAATGTATGCATCCATGCTCGAGAAAATAACTTCCGTAATGTGCAAGACACACTCAGATGGCTCCCGGCCATGGAAGCAATAATCATTCCAGGGAAAATCAAAGAAGTACTGCCAGAGGTCCCAATCCCCAGCTCCAAAGCCAAGACGACGTTTCTTTGGAGGGTCTGCAGGCCGTACCGGAGTGATAGGACAGCTTAAAGTGATAAGGTTGTGATCGGAGGAGCCCAACGGAGAGAAAAGATTAACAGTGTAAGCAGAAGGATTAGTAGTAAGGAAGAGGTCAAGTATGTTGGAGCTCTCTCCAAGGCGGTCAGGGATACAGGTAGGGTGCTGTACAAGCTGCTCTAGGTCATTAAGGATAGAAAAGGTGTAGGCTAGTTCACCAGGTGGATCAGTGAAAGGAAAGGAGAGCCAAAGGTGGTGTGAACATTGAAATCTCCTAGAATGGAGATTTCAGAGAAAGGAGAAATAGATAGAATGTGTTCCATCGTAGAAGTAAGATAGTCAAAGATTTTTTGATAATAGAACTAGGAGATAAGTAGGCAGCGCAGATATATTTAGTCAGAGAATGACAGGAAAGCCGAACCCAGAGTGTACACTAGAGAATTCAGAAGAATCGAGTTCAGGAACTCGAGAACAAGATAGGTCGTTGCGTACATATACGCAATATCCACCTTTGGCTTTGAAATGAGTATAGAGGAAGTAGGAGGTTACAGAAAAGGGTTTGCTGTCAGTTGCATCAGACAGCTGAGTCTCAGAAAAAGAAGGTGAGGTTTAGAGAAGGCTGAAAAACTGTCTTCGTGACCATTGTGTGTTTAGTATTTTTATTGAATATAATGACTGCAAAGGAATATTGTAAGCGGTTCCTAGCGTTTTATCTGTTGCTATATAGTGTACCGGGTATTTGTGAAAAAAGAAAATCATGAGGACACATAAACGATAGGGTATCAAGTCTTCATTGTCATGAATAATTTTTTTTAGATATAATATGGAAAAAAAATGTAGTTTGTATATGCTTATCCATGAAAATAAATATTTCAATTAAGAATAAATTGAATTGACATGAAGAGTGTTTGTGAGCGAGGTGGGGGGGGGGAGGAGAAGGGAGAGACGAAGGATGAGATGGAGTGCTGGAGTGGAATATATGAGGGACAGAGATGTTAACTGGAGGAAGGGAAGCCAAGTGCAGAGGACGGGGCGATGTGGAGGTGATATGTTCGTGGCAACCATTTACGGGATTATGGAGTCCTGCTATAGATATAGATAGATAGAAACGAGAGGACGACGTGGAGGCGACGTTTGTTTCACCCTTTACTGGATTAAGACATGTAGCAAGAGGGAGACAGATCAATAAATAAATAAATCCTTGTGGAAACGACGAAGAATTGTTTAGGCAATATATTTTAATGCACAGTTCAGGATACATTTTTGGTTGTTTGCTGTCATAACATAAAATCTCAACCCCTTCAGTCATATTACTTTTATTCTTCATTCTTGGTAACATCACACAATTTTACTAAGCTTTTGAGTGACCTTATCTAGAGAATTGTTAGAGGAAGGATATATTTCACTTTTCCATTCGAGAATTAGTCTACAAAGCTGAATATCAGTGTCTGACAAAATTAGAACATAACAAACGCCATGGTAATGAAGTGGTTATATTTAAATGTTAATGCAGCTAAAGCCTGATTAATTACCCAGTTATGAACAAATAATGACTTAAAGAAATCTGAAGAAGAAGAAGAAGAAGAAGTATTAGTGGTATCAGTAGTAGTAGTAATAGTAGTTGTGGTAGAATAAGAAGAGTTAATGGCATGGATGACATCCGACCCCCCAGCATCAGGGTGGGGTCAGCACCAACTCCTCTGCCACTCTCTTAACACCTTCAGTACAGTAACGTCTTTTTACATCATATTCTTGCTAGTGACACACTTTCATTCAGTTTAGTTGTTGCTTAACCCCGAGATGCTCGTCCTAGCAGACCCATCGACCACAGATAAGCTTCCGTAAGACCGTCTAACAGGTACAGTACAGTACGTAAATCGTGGATGAATATGGCACCCCTTACAGTAGACAGCACCTCACCAGGATTGGACTAGGACCTCTCCCACGCGAGGTGCAGGTAAATATGAGAAGGTTTGGCTCCCGGGTGGACGCCGCGGTGGCTACATCCAGAGGCTGTTTATCTATCCGTCTCTATGTGTATGTGTGGAAGAGAGAGAGAGAGAGAGAGAGAGAGAGAGAGAGAGAGAGAGATGCAACAGAAATTAAGCAAAACATTAAGGAAACAATTAAAACCAACTAAACAAGATTTATTAAATTTTTTCGTGACACTCAATATTTTTAAATTAAGATTTTTGTACAATTCCTAATTATTTTGAAAGCTGTCAAAAAATGCGCAATCAGGTGACAAGATCATCATCATCATCATCATCATGACGCTTACACTATTTCCTCTATCATAAGTGAGGTATGTATGATCCACGAAGAGAGTAGTGTAAATGAAAAGAACGAAGAACGCCTATCAGCTTCTGTCATACAGACAGATAGTTCACTTAATGGAGGGTCCTAATCGACGCAACAATCGAAGTTCCATTCACGTCCCTAAAAACACTGACAGAATGAATATTGTCAAGGGAAAACAAACATTATCCAAGAATCTGACCAGCCAAAGAAGCAAACTCAGGTTGGTCCAGTTTCAGTCTAGATGTGCTAACCAATACACACCCGGCTGCCCTAAACTAGAGACAGAAAGGCAGGGTAATCCATATATAACGCTCCATTTCCACTCCGTCGGGTGATTTCTCGTGTGTTGTGGGGACGGCTCAGTGTTATCTTTACCTACCCTGCATCATTTATTCATTTCCTAATCCCACTGCCACAACCACGCCCTCACCAGCCGACTGAGCCGTCCTCGCAACACACAAGATACTGCCACGTGAGTTTTTAGTGAAGAGCTATTTATGGGCCACCCTGTACACAGAAAGTGGACCAAAGAGAGAGAGAGAGGGGGGGGTCACTGACAGTTTTTAGAAGGCATAATTACTGGGAGAATTGGGTTAGGTTAGGTTAGGTTTGATTAGTTTTGGTTAAGTTAGGAGAGTTTCAGTTAGGTTGTTAGGTAGGTCATTTTTGGCTTGGTTAACAAACTTAACTGAGATTTGGATAGGTTGGGATAGTATCGGTTTGGTTAAGTTAGGCTATTTTAGGCTTGGTTAGGTAAATTTTAGGTAGGTGAGGATAGGTTAGGTCAGGTCAGGTTATTCTGGTTATGTGAAGTATCTTGCCAGGTCCTCCCTCTACCGTGTCTTATGCACTGATACAAAGGGATCACTGAGCACTGGCGAGTCCTGAGAACATGACATCTATATCAAATAAATCTTACACTCAGCATTCTATACCTGTAGCCATTTGACCATAACATTCCCAAGGACATTCACGGCCCTATCGTTAACACATGAGAGAGGATGCGCCTTTTTCGTTTTTTTCTTGACATTTCCGGAAGATTTTATTTAGTTTCAGATGACTTTTTGACCTGCAAAACCGTAATATAACCTCAATGAAGAGCTTCAGTATGAGAAATCCATATGAGTGTAATAAATGTCTCGTAGCAGGAAGAATAGAACCAAAAATAAGTCACTAGGTTCTGAGGGGTTAAAACTGCATGCGGAGATTCAAACAAATCTTCAGTCATTGACAGCTATTATGGAACACTGTAACTCCTAGATGCAATTAACCTGCATCGCACATTACAGATTGCATTCAGCAACAACACAGAATGGTTAGACCCTGTATCGTTAATATATGCATTTTGTCCAAAACATGACCACAGTGTCATCATCAGTTTGGGTAAAACAGTACGAGTCATGGCTCCTTTTCATTTAGATCCTCTCGTCCACACACACGCACACACACACGCATATATATATATATATATATATATATATATATATATATATATATATATATATATATATATATATATATATATATATATATATATATATATATATATATATATATATATACGCTCGAGCGAGCGCGTGCAATCTCAATAATTTTTATAAGAGCTTAAGTCAGTGAGGGAAATAATACGCACATGAGCATTGCAATAAGATTATATTTGATAAAGCACATAGGGACCCTCCAGGCAAAGCAACAGAAGTATGCAGCAGCCACACACACAAATTCAAGATGATAATCGACAGACCATTATGTTTTACCTTATCTGTGTCCTTGACTAGAAATTTATCATAGATTTGGTTCATCTTTTTCCTTCAATGTAATTTCATATCTTTTTACTTGGTTCCTGTTAACATCTAAGCGATTTTGTTAACGTTGGAGAAAACATTCCTAGTGAAGGGATTGTATTCAGTCTTCTTAGCCCCTTCCCAATCTATTTCTCCTCTTAAGATGAAGAATATTGTATAAAAGTAGCGAAGATGCTTTTAGAAATATGGAACGCCATTAGAATGAGGGTCGTGATTAGATAGTTCTGGCTGGGAAGTAACACGGAGCAGCCGATGAAGAAATTAACAGATCTGCGTAGTGTGCGCAGGGGATTCTTCATCCTTATCCTCATCGTCATCATTATCTTATTATTACTATTATTATTATTATTATTATTATTATTATTGAACCTCCCTTCTATCCTACATTTCAGTTGACAAATATACAATAAATTCTGGCAAATCGTCATCATCACTATCACCCTAACTCCTTTCTTTCGTCGAAATGAAAGGGTGAGTTAGGATCTAATAATAAGCAAAGAGGAGGCACGGAAGTAGGAAAATTACTTAAAATATTCTTCTAGAGAAGCAAAAAAGAAAAAAAAAGTTGGTTATAATATCAAAGAATAATTGTGTATACTGACAACTATCCTAATATCTCACCCACTTCACAAAAGATGTCATCCATATTTCCTCTTGCTCTCTCCACACAATTTTATATCCATTTTGGAGAGACTGTTCAAACGGAAGGAGAGTTAGAGCCTATCATTCTCTAACTCCTTCCTTAAGACACGTCCTTCCCAAATTAAGTAAAATCGCCTGGAGGTGTCAAGAATAAAATATGACCTAGTGGTAGTGAAGGGGAAGGGGTGGATGTGCAGGGGACTATGTTGAATCCAGTCTGTCTTCCAGGGAGAGAGAATTTTCAACACCCTGTGTCCGGACGTACTGTGTGTGTGCGTGTGTGTGTGTGTGTGTGTGTATCCTTGCCACCTTGAAACAATCACCTTAACCCAGAATAAACCATCACTTATGTCATGGATAAACATATGCTCCATAAACCCCGTCACAACCTATGTTAGGGTTGCCATATCTTAACAGTCAAAATACCGGACGCCTCCGCTGAAACCCATGCTTTCCCCCCCCCCCCAGCACAAACTTTGCGTCTTTAATGGCGTTATGAAGCCTTATATATATATATATACACACACACACACACACACATCAGTAGTGCTATAGTGTATGACAATCTTCAATCTTTTTACAATATATTGGAAGACAGGCAATGCACAGAATTGGCTAGATTATGACTGAAAAATGCTACAACGCCTTAGATGCAGGATAAGATCAATAACAAATGCTACAGTGTAACAATGAAAATAAGCCATAATTGTGTTCAGTTACCATCTATTTTATGGCTATAACTACTATTATTAAAAAAAAAAAAAAACGCTCGTGGCTGAACAAGAGGAAAAGGCAGGACATTTTAGCTGCCACTAAACCAGCCAAGTTGGCAACACCTACCAGCTGACGAAAACAACGCTCTCTCTCTCTCTCTCTCTCTCTCTCTCTCTCTCTCTCTCTCTCTCTCTATCATTAGAGAGTTTAATGGCATATTAAATTTTTTCTTGAAAAAAATTCCTCTTTTGTAGGGTTGCCATATCTGAAGTCAAAATACAGGACGTCTCCACTGAAAGCCATCCCCCCGCCCCCCCAACACACTCTTTGGGCCTTTGGCATAAGTAAGATATATATATATATATATATATATATATATATATATATATATATATATATATATGTGTGTGTGTGTATATCTATCTATCTATATCTATCTCTCTATATATATATGATAACTAAGCCAATAATTGTGTGCAATGACCATTTATTTTATGGTAATAACAGCACTAAATATGAAAAAAAAAAAAAAAAAAGTGTCTTAACAAGGGGAAAAAGCAGGACATCTAGCTAGCTGCTAGCGCCAAACCAGCCAAGTTGGCAACACTTACCAGCTGATGAAAACGAAGGTTCTCTCTCTCTCTCTCTCTCTCTCTCTCGTCATTACAGAGTTTAATGGTACAGCTAATTTTTTGAGAAAACGTGATGGAAGCTGAAATTCCGGACTTTTAGAGATTTTTTAAAATTCCTCCCGAACAAAGATTTTGACACCTAAATGCAGGACTTGTCCGGGAAAATTCGGACGTATGGCAACCCTAACCTACGTCACCCTCAGCTGAATAAAATCGTCTGAAGGCAACGAGAATACACAGCAAAATATGTCATTGAAGATAAGGTGTTACTCTTGTCCTTAATATTCCAGTCCATTGACGCAGGCAGTGAAATCATCCATCTGATCCTGGAAAAATAATGATAAAAAATGTATACTATAAATATTGTGGTTAATAAGGAAGCTTACACTGTGGCTGTTTCTCTCATCCCTCTAACGATAAAAGCCAAGCTGTGTATTGCCTGACCCTTTGGGGCTCTTGGCCTTGAAAGGAACAAGAATGGCTTTAGACGACCCTATAGAGATTATTTCAAGAATTTGACTTGGTATCTGCAAAGAATCGTAAGGTATTTATTTAAAGACCTTAACTGAAGAATATTTCTGACTATCGTTCAAATCACTAATCACATCGCCTAACATCCAGTTAGACACAGGGAAAGATTGTTGGAACCGCCCTGTGGACTCCAGTCTGGCCCAGTTCTCTCCTGGTTATAATGAGTGACTCAGAGACTAATACACTGGTAGGCTGGATTCTATCGCTAAACGGGTTAGGCAATTATCAGCAATACAATAAAAGCTATAGGAGGGGGAGGGATTATAATAAATTTCTTGGGCTAATTTTGAGGGAAAAATGCTGCATCAACGTGGGTGCAATTCTCACCCGTTACAAGCTACGATGAGGAGCGTTACTGTAAATGTAATAAACTTTTTTTTTTTTTTTTTTTTCAGCTTGACACCTATACTTAACCGTGAGGGAAATGAAAATAAATGCATATAAAATAAAAACCATAATGATATTTGAAATCCACGTCAGTCACCTTCCTGTTTGTCACGAATTAATTCGCAACATTGTGTTAGTATTATATTATAAAGGAACGTCTGAATTTAATTGAAATGCATTAGTTTTCGCTCAGACCATTAACTGCCTCGCTTTTGTACTCAGATCATAATGAGTTTCATAACCCTTGTCATTGTTTCATAAGTGACTGTCTTTCTGTATACTGTAGACAGTGTGTTTCACTGAGCAAAAATTTTGGTAATTTTTTACAAGTGCACAGGGACGTCTTTTTTGGTGAAACCAAGGTATTTCTGATAGATTTTTATGTGTTTTGAACGAATCTGACCTTCATTTCTGCCGCAAATCAGTATATTTCAAGATATCCCCCATCCCCCCTTCCCCCCCACAAGAATGGGGGAGATGGACGAACCCGGGGTTTTTGGGTGGGGGAAATCATATAATATATTGATCTGCGATAGAAATGAAGGTCAGAATAATTCACAGCACATCAAAAACCATCAGAAATACATTGGTTTCACCAGCCAGGCCGCTGCGCGCCGGGCCGTCTGGCCTACTCCCCACCGCCATGCACCAACAATCGCCTGCCCGCTGTCACCAGCAAACCATTATCTCCTAAGCTAAACTTAGGTAAGCCATAAAATTATATTTTTCCGTGCCAAGAACAATGGGAGACCTGTGAGAAAGCGGAGTTTTGGGTGGGGAAAACACGCAAAAATGAGTGATTTCCGACTGAAACTGTTATCAAATTCAATCCGAAAACACTAAAATCCTTCGGAAAAATGAAATTTTAAGCTCCTTAGGGAGTCTGTGTTTCCTAACTGGGGGGCTTCGCCTCCGAGACCCCCCAGCCCTGGCCGTGCTTTCCAATTGGGGAGCTTCGTCCCCCAGACCCCCCCTGACATTAACCAAACCTCATCTAACCTAACCTAACCGGGTGTAAATACGAATTAATGCCTTTACTCACCAGTTTACAGCTCCTGAAGTACTTACGGTAATTTTGCAGGCTTCACAGGTCGTGGCTGGAGACGAACTGACTTTCAGTTTCAAATCCTTCGGGACCCTAGCATATCTGAAATTCAAATTTGCACGCCGGTTGTATCAGTTTGAACTTTACGCATGAGCAGATAGCGCGTGACGTAACAGTAGACACATGCTTTAGCCCACCCATAAGTCACGTGAACCGTGACGTGATGGTAGACACACGTGAGACAGGACCACAATGCGTTAGGCACGCACCGCAATGGGTCTCACACATCTCCAGACTATGTAGAGAGTAATTTTTTTGGAAAATTTTCAAAAATCTTTTTTCGCGTTAATATTCATTTGCAGAAGTTGTTTCTAGGGTTCAAAATGTTCACACTGGTGAGATTTAGATATCTGTAAGAGTAAAATTGAGATACCAAATCCCTGTGCACTTGTAAAATAATACCAAAATTTTTGTGTACTTGTCGTTCTCACATTGCCTCTCGACTGTTGATTTGGGCCGTGCCCAGCCAGCTTACATGAGTCAGTCAGTGTCGAGCAGCTACGGGAGGAGGTTTGTTGTGCCAGCTGAGAGAGGAGGCCTCAAGTGCCTACGTCTCTAGAGCTCAACGATTCCCCGTATTTCCCTGCCAAGTTGGTGATCAGTTGCAGTGAGCTGAGGAGTGAATAGCAGTGCCTGGTGTGCAACAGACACATGCCCAGTCTTTCGTAGCTTCAGCTCCGTTCCCTTCACTGACCAGTATTTTCGTTTGTCTTCTTAGCCTTAAGTCTGATTAGCTTTTGAATGAATGAGTGAGTGTATTTCCTTTGTTGTTTGAATTCACTAGCCCCCTGTGACAGTGAATTCTCCTTTTGAATTCATTTTTGAGATTCATTTAACGTAAATTTATTTATTGTAATCAATAAATTTACATTTCCTTTCTTTGAGCTTAATATAATGTATTAATGGTGTTTGATTTCTCCACATTGAGCTTACTTTAGTTTGCCACTCCTAGTTTCCACACACTCCTTACGTTATTCACGACTGGTATTTAAGCCAGTTCTTCCATATTAAAACTTAAATCCATTGTACCAGCTAATAGTTAAGGACCAGCAAGGACCTGTCCATTAGTAGTATTAGTTATTGATTGTCAGGGGGTAAGAATACTTTCTCAGAGGCTAACAGTACTAACAATCAGCATTCGTGAGCGACTAGTCTCCGCTGCGTACTGTTGAGAAGGTTTACAAAATTCTCGTCCTTAGAGAATCGGCGAAGTAAGCCAGAATAAGGTAAAACTTACTACTTGACTTTCACAAGTCAGTTCCTTGTGTTTGCCTTCGATTAATATCAGCAAAAAAAATTTAATTTTACATCCCCCCTTGACATCTGGCAACCTCATTCCAGGCTATTAACTTCTAGCTCTAAAGATGTTAACGAATTAATACTCACTCACTCACACCTAGGTATTTGTTATCATTAAAGGCTATAGGCAATAGTCACAGATTCGCTAGTCCCCCTGCGACAGTGAATCCTACCAGTTTAGTTAGATAAGACTAGTCATGATTCACTAGTCCCCCTGCGACAGTAATCCTACCAGTTTAGTTAGATAAGACTCACAATTCACTCTTCCCCCTGCGACAGTGAATCTTATCAGTTTAACTAGATAAGATTAGTCCCAGTTCACTAGTCCCCCTGCAACAGTGAATCCTCCTCCACAGGATATAAAACGAGTAACAATTCACTGGTCCCCCTGCGACAGGGAATCCTCCTCCTCCACAGGATAAAACTTGTAATAATTCACTACTCCCCTTGTGACAGTGAATCCTCCTTCACACGAGATAAGACTGGTCACCGCCAGCCTGTGTCTATATTCTTTACTTTTGATTATTAGTATTTCTTTGTGAAACATCAGTCAGTACTCAGTTCTTACTCCACTCAGTCTTAGTTGAGTTAGCATCATGGCTACTAGTTTATTAATACAGGAAGCCATGGATGTGGGGCTTACTGATTCCCAGGAATTTAAAAATTATATGCTCTCACATGATAATGATGCCCGTGAAGAGCGGAACTTGAACACGAGCGAGAACAGTGTGAGGAACATGAGCGAGACATGAACACAAAGGAGAACAGCGTGAGGAACGTGAGAGAGAGCCCAAATACGATCGAGAACAACGCAAGAGAGAATGTGAACACAAGCATGCCGAGCGTGAGGCACATGAGAAACATGAACTTGAGATGCTGAAGCTCAAGCAAGACTCCTTGGCTTCAAGCACATCTGGTGCAGCCGACCCAAGTTCCACGAGTGCTCTCCCTGCACATGTTCTAGCAACCCCACGCCTCAAGCTTCCCTCATAGAAGGAAGGCAAGCAAATCGAGCCATTCATAGCTCGTTTCGAAGACATGGTGCAGCTGTACCACCTAGATGAGGCAGCTAAGCGACTCCAGTTTCTTAGCTTGCTTGAGGGCCCTGCCCTCGATATTCTCCACAGAATTCATGGAGACAATCTCACATATGAGATGATGAAGGCTGTACTCATCAAAGCATTCGGTCTCATAGTTGACGATGCCAGGAGTCAGTTCATGAGGGCACGCCTCCAAGGAAAGGAGACTGCTGTTCAGTTCCTCGACCGTCTCACTTCTTACTTAGATGAGTGGATGGAGAAAGATGAGACCCCTCACACACGGGAGGGGATAATTGACCTCATGCTGCACACACAGCTAGAAAAGTCATGGCCTGCTGAGCTTATGGCTCAGCTTAAGATCTACCAGGTAAGGGATGCCAGCTAAATGGAGTAGAGTTAAAAAGGCTGATGCATTCTTCACTGCGTACGGGTACCAAACTTGTAAGCAACAGACCTGGAACAGGAAAGCTGACAAGACTGGGAAACCATCTCAGACTGAACCCCAGCATCAAGGCCATTCTCAGAATAATGGCCAAGGTCCAAACAATCATCAGAAGAAGGACCAGGAGGAAAGTACGCAGAAACCTGATTGGAAGAAGTACAAGCAGTACCCTAACCAGCAGCAGTATCCAAAGCAGCAGCAGAGCAAGGACAAACCACGTAACCCTAAGTCAGGACAATCAACTGTAGTGTATCAGAGGCAGAAGGCTAACGCAGTTTCATTCCACAACAAGGCATGGTGATGCTGTTCCCACCAGTACAGGTACATCCTCACAGTTCACTAGTCCCCCTGTAACAGTGAACCGCCCTCCAACTCCCCAGATGGTGAGTACGACCCCTCCGGCATCTAGTCCTCAGGGCGTCCCATTCACAGAGTTGTGCTCTATGCAGCTATATCAGTGGCTGGCCGCTTCCACCACAGGCCCTCACACAGGTAACAGTTCCCTCTTTGTTCAGCCAGGGTTTGTGGAAGGCATTTCTGTAAAGGTCCTGAGAGACAATGGTTCCTCAGGTTACTCTGTCAGCTAGAGTCTATTTCGGCCTGAAGAATATATGAGTTGACAGATCCAAGCTCAGCTTATTGATGGACCAGTGAGATTGTTCCCTGAGGCACATATCCAGGTGGCATCTCCATTTTATACTGGTACGACACTTGCAGTTGTCATGCCAGAACCCTTGTTTGACCTAATAATAGGCAACATACCAGGTGCCAAGTATAGTTGCACCGTAGATGGTGCTACTCAGACTTCGGCTGCAGTAACACGAGCCATGGCCAAGGCTCCAAACTGTGTCACCCTGGTGACCATTGCATCGCCACAAGATCTGATTTGTAGCCAAGATGTTGTACAAGAACAACATTCTGACCCGACACTTGCTGCTGTGTGGAAGAAGAAAAAGGGTAAAGTGATTAAGTATTCACAGGGAGGTCAAGCCAGGTTCCTTCGTAAACAAGGGCGGCCCTGCCATGAGTCACAAACACCCCAGGGCGAGGTTCGGCCGCAGTTTGTTGTTCCTGCTAAGTATCGCCAATCAGTGTTAGAATGGGGTCATTGTTCAGCATCAGGAGGTCACCTGGGCAAAAAGAAAACCCAGGGCTGTATCCATGCTGACTTTTTCTGGCCAGGAATGGGACAGGAAATAGGTTTGTGCATTCCTACAGTGTGTGTCAATGTACCACCAGTCATGGATGTGTCCTTTGTGCGCCACTTAAATCCACTCCCATAATCTCTGAGTCAGTTGAGAGAGAGGGCAGTGGCAATGTAGGTGCAGACCTGATGTCTCACCTGCTAAATGATGACTAACACGGGCAACTGTTGTACGCTGGGTTCTGTAAGACAGGCATCCTCAGCGATTTATGCAATCCAATTACCAGGTTGGCTCCCAGTTAATAATGTACTAGTAAGACCTGACATCTCGCTCGTTGGTTCCACAGGACACATTACGTCCAGGACCTGTATAAAATACATGTGTACCATAGGTTAAGGGGAAGTTTGAGAACCCCGTAGGGGCAATCCAAGGTTGTGTCTGAATTACCTTGTGGAGCACCTCGAGCTGTGGACCTTTCTGAGGATTCCTGGAGAATATGCGCATTATCCACACGAATGTTCACACCCACACTGTTTGTTAAAATGTGACCTGCCTGAGTTTGTGTAGGGATTCTCAGCTTGCTGATATTAGTTGTAAGTGTAGAGTTAGGTTTAACTAGTAAACTGCTCGTTCTGAGAGATTTGAGCAATCCAAGGACTAGCACGTTTCCTGGTTAATAATGTAGGTTTAATGAGTAAACTACTGGCCGTCCTCAGAGATTTATGGAATCCAAGGACTAGCATATTCCTGGTAAAGAATCTAGGTTTAACCAGTAAACTACAGGGATCATTAGAGATTTATGCAATCCAAGGACCACGTTTCCTGGTTAATAATGTATCCATTAAGAAAATAATAGTGTACTTTTTGCAGCATATGTGCTGACTACTAGGCAGAGGGAGAAATTGTAATTTAATAAAAATCGTTTGTCACACTGACAATTTTGATGCTCAACCTTCATTGATTTCGCAGGTACAGTTGGCGGGTGTAGAAGTTTTGTCTTGCAGATCAGTTGATCATCTTTACCTGCATGGTGCTGCCTCTTCTCTTCTGCCTCGTCATCTCCTTTTACTATTACTTTGTGTCATATCATTTTACACACAGGTACAGCTACACTACAACTGTCAAAACTGCACCATGTATTACATACACCACGCTACATAACAATTAGTTGTTAATGTAAATATAGCAAAATTTTTGCTCAGTCTGACCTGAGTAAAGGATTTTTCACCAATGTCATGGAGTTTTTTCCTCAAGCTTGCTTCTATTAACGTAAATATGAGGTTATTACGCTCATTGGCGACAGTGATTTTCTCCTGTAACAGGATAGTACACACACCACAGTGTGAATGTTGTGTGACTGAGTTAGGATACAAATATCACCTGCTGTTAAATTTCTATGAGAAATTTCATTTTGATGGGGAGTAATGCCAAGAATTAATTCGCGACATTGTGTTAGTATTATATAAGGGAACGTCTGAATTTCATTGAAATGCATTAATTTTCGCTCACACCATTAACTGCCTTGCTTTTGTGCTCAGATCATAGTGAGTTTCATAACCCTTGTCACTGTTTCATAAGAGACTGTCTTTCTGTATAGACAATGCATTTCATTGAGCAAAATTTTTTGTGTAGTTGTCGTTCTCACATTGCCTCTCGACCATTGATCTTGGCCGTGCCCAGCCAGCTTACATGAGTCAGTCAGTGTCGAGCAGCTACGGGAGGAGGTTCATTGTGCCAGAGCTGAGGGAGGAGGCCCCTAGCACCTATGTCTCCAGAGTTCAACCATTCTCCATAGTTCCCCGCAGAGTTGGTGATCATTTGCAGTGAGCTGAGCAGTGAATACCAGCGCCTGGTGTGCAACAGACAGACGCCCAGTATTTCGTAGCTTCAGCTCCGTTCCCTTCACTGAGCAGTACTTTCGTTTGTCTTCTTATCCTTAAGTCTGATTAGCTTTTGAATGAGTGAGTGTATTTCCTTTGTTATTTGAATTCACTAGTCCCCCTATGACAGTGAATTCCCCTTCTGAATTTAATTTTAGAGATTCATGAAATGTAAATTTATTTATTGTAATCAATAAATTTACAGTTCGTTTCTTTGAGCTTAATGTAATGTATTAATGGTGTCTGATTTCTCCACATTGAGCTTACTTTAGTTTGCCACTCCTAGTTTGCACACACTCCTTACATTATTTATGGCTGGTATTTAAGCCAGTTCTTCCATTTTAAAGTTAAATCCGTTGTGCCAGCTAAGAGTTAAGCACCAGCAAGGACCTGTCCATTATTAGTATTAGTTATTGATTGTCAGGGGGTAAGAATATTTTCTCAGAGGCTAACCGTACTAACAATCAGCATTCGTGAGCGATTATTCTCCTTTGCATACTGTTGAGAAGGTTTACAAAATTCTCGTCCTTAGAGAATCGGCGAAGTAGGCCACATAAAGTAAAACTCGCTACTTGATTTTCACGTCAGTTCCTTGTGTTTACCTTCTATTAATATCAGCATAAATTTTTATATTCCACATCCCCCCGTGACACTTCGAAAAATCCATTCTGAGGTTGGTAAGCCTGTCTAGACCTGGCAAGAAGAGCATACAATATACGTTATTACACTGAAGTGATTAGGTTTGTATGTCTGGCTGGATATATTAAGTACCTGATTCTTAAGACAACTCCATTAACATCGCTGCTATAAATGTTTCAAATTAATTTCGTTTTTCCTTTTTAGGCGATGTTTTGCAGATTGGAGAATTTCCTAACTAAAAAGGGTTAGATATAGCCTTCATTAACTCCATCACCACTACAGTTCCATCACCTTAACTTGGCCCAGATATTGGTTCTTTTGCAGCTTATTTCACGTAGCTCAGTGTCAGAGAAAGAAAATGCTGTGGCTAGGCATTCTTTCCAAAGCACTTCTTAATGGCTAGCATCATGTTCCGTTGATAATCCATTGTTGTAAATCAATACTCAGGCTAGAGAGATGGTAATACTAGCCCAAGATAATGTGAAACGAGTGTAGAGGTAATATATAGTCATCTTACAGCAAAAAAAAAAAAAAAAAAAAAAAAATTAGGGAGTTAAAATACTCTACGGTGGAATTCATGAGATTTTCTGCAGTACAATGACTTTTTTTTTTTTTTTTTTTTTGCATACCTAAACAAAATTTTATTCATTTTCGGAAAGAGAATTAAAGAGACGGGGTTAAAGAATAGATTATTGTAGTGTACAAAAGTACATGAAAAATTATACAGGAAGAGCCAATTTATATCACGCTGGCCAGTTTGGTGGTGAAAAAAAAAAAAAAATGTGTTGGGATGAATAATGAATTCGTCACAGGGTAATAAATAGTCATGGGATGAAAAAAAGTAATTGGTTAAAAAAATTGGTCATGATGTAAACAAATAGTCATGGGGTAAAAAACAGTCACTGGGTAAACATATAGTTATGGGGTTATGGGATCAAGAAAATAAAATCGGCATGGAGTAAAGAAATAAAGCAGTGAGGGGTGTAGCAAATAAAATAGTCATGAGGTGAAAAAAAAAAATGATCATTGGATAAAAAAGAAAAAAAATCCATCCAGCAGACAGACAGAACCAAGAGGTCTTACCCGGTCCAGTTTGAGGGCAACACATCTGTACCAAGGAAAGTGGGTAATCCTGTTTAAGCCCAAATCGGCGTGCCTGTCCAGAGATAAGCACTGTGCCTGGAATTCTGATTAAGGAACATTACGGAACATTATCTGGCTGGACTTTGAAGAGACCTGAGAGGCTGTGGAGGATTGCGGAGGGAGATGGTGGTGATTGTGGTGGTGGATGATGGTGATGATAGTGGGGGTGATGGTTTGTGGTGCTGATGAAAGGTGGTGGTGATGGTGGTTGGTGTTGGGTGGTGGAAGTTAGTGTTGGCGTAAATCATTGGTGCGAGTGAGTAACGGTGAAACTTGGTGTTGGTGGAAGTTAGTGGTGGTGGTAGTTAGTGGTGGTGGGTGGTGGAAGTTAGTGGTCGTGGAAATTAATGGTGGTGGAAGTTAATGGTGGTGGAAGTTAGTGGTGGTGGAAGTTAGTGGTGGTGGAAGTTAGTGGTGGTGGAAGTTAATGGTGGTGGAAGTTAATGGTGGTGGAGTTAGTGGTGGTGGAAGTTAGTGGTGATGGAAGTTAATGGTGGTGGAAGTTAGTGGTGGTGGAGTTAGTGGTGGTGGAAGTTAGTGGTGGTGGAAGTTAATGGTGGTGGAAGTTAGTGGTGGTGGAGTTAGTGGTGGTGGAAGTTAGTGGTGATGGAAGTTAGTGGTGAATCTTCGACTCTTTAGGAAAGGTAGTGTGGGGAAGGTGGTGGTGACAGTGATGGGGGGGGATGGTGGTGGTCATTATGAGAGAGGGAGCGATGATAGTGATGGAAAGGGAGATGGTTATGATGGTAGAGATGGAGGGGGGTGTTGATAGTGATGGAGGGGGAGATGGTGGTGGTGACAGTGATGGAGGGGGAGATGGTGGTGGTGACAGTGATGTAGGTGGAGATGGTGGCGGTGACGGTGATGTAGGGGGAGATGGTGGTGGTGACAGTGATGTAGGGGGAGATGGTGGTGGTTACTGATGTAGAGAGAGATGGTGGTGGTGAAGGGAGAGGGGATAATTGTGCAAAGTAGAGGGGAGAAGGTGGTGGTGACAATGAAGGAAAGGGAGATGGTGATGGTGATAATGATGCAGAGGGAGACTGCTATGGAGGAGTGATGGTGCTGTAAGGGGAGGGGAGGTGTAAAGGTTAGTGAGGAAGTGTGAGATGTGGTGGAGATGTGGGAGATGTGGTGGAGATTTACTCGTGTGGCGTAGTGATTGCGTGTTTGGTGGGGGTCATGTGGGGATTAGGTGGTGATTGAGGTGGAGTGTAGATGGTAATGGTGGTGAAGTGGCTAGTGGCAGTTAAAGTAAAAATAATACTCATAATAATATTATTAATATCAAGAAAAACAACAACAACTAACAATCATCATCATCATCATCATCATCATCATCATCATCATCATCCGGACCTCCTTTCACACCCTAGAGCAGGGTGAGGAGTAGCAAAGTCAAGAAAGCCCAAGTTTGCTCAGTCCAATGGGCCACACTTCCATTCACTCATCATTCAAGCCCTAGGAATCCTGGCTCTACCTGATACACCAAAAAATTTTCACCACATTCTGTAGCTTCACCTAAACTATCCAATAGAATCAGTCCGAACGCTGTCATGTTAAAAAGTGTGCGAAATCCCTGATCATGCACGTCTCACAACATATATCCAGCCAGCTCCCTCGATTTCTTGTCAGTTCCCTAGCCTCACTGATATCCATACATCTCTTCCTCACACATCCGCCATATCTCTCCACCTTCTCCTTGGCCTACCTCGCTTCCTCCCTCCTTCAAATTCTCTCAGATATACCTTTTTCACTACTCTATTGTTATTCATTCTCTCCATATGACCATACCATGTCAGTACACTCTCTTCGAATCTGGTGTCCACAGGCTTCCTAACTCCGCATCTTTCACGAATCACATTATTTCGTATCCTATCCACTCTGTACTCCACATACCTTCCTCAGCAGTCTCATCTCCACTGCTCTCACTCTTGACTCTTCATTTCATGTCACACCATAATCTCACACCCATATGTTAAAGTTGGCACTAACACTCCTTCATGTAATCCTCGCGCAGCTGCAACACTCAAGGCTCAGTTTCTTATCAAGGCCTTCACAGTACCAGCTACTTTCCTTCCTTGTATTACTCTATTTTCCACTTCTTTTGCACATTTTCCTCTCTTTTCTACCACTGTACCCAGGTATTTGAACTCTCTCAACAATTCCAGTCTCCATTCAATGTAGCATCACACTGGAAGTCACCTTCTCTCTCGATTACCATCACTTTACTTTTTTCAACATTTACTTTCAAGGCACGACGCTCACAGACATCAGCAAAACTCTGCACTAGTCTACCAAGTTCTTGTTCGGTATTTGCAAGTAGCACTGCATCATCAGCATTCAACAAATTTGAGATATTCCATCCATCACAATTCATTACCAACGCCATCCCTATCTCCATTACTCGTGTTTTTACTTCTCTCATCTCCCCATCCATTTACAGTATATATATATATATATATATATATATATATATATAGAACAACCATGGAGACATCACAACCTTGTCGCACTCCCAACCGATCGTGAGCCATGCACTTAGATGCCCACTTACCCTTACACAAGCCTCACTACCATCATAAAAACTCTTGCTGGCTCCTAGCAGCTGACCATCTACACTGTACATGCGCAAAACCTTCCATAATCCTTCTCTGTTTGCTTTGCCGTTTGTTTTTTCTAGATCCATAAATGCCATAAACACATTATAGTCTTTCTCACAAGCCCTCTCAACTGTCTGTCTCGCTGCCAATATTTGATCCACAATAATAATAATAATAATAATAATAATAATAATAATAATAATATTATTATTATTATTATTATTATCAGAAATATATTACGTCTCTTGTCTTGGGGATATACAGGGTGATCCACATATGTATCATAATCCTCGTGTGTTCTGGTGACGGCTCAGTCTGCTGGTGAGGGGAACAGTGACTTTGGTTCCTCTGTAAAATTATTAAAAATGATACAATTCATGAACGTAAAAAAAAAAAAAAAAAGGTAATATAAATCACAAAAGGCGTAATGGGAGATACTGTAGAAAATGAAATCTGATAATTACTGCATGGTAACGCCGATTGAGCCGTCCCCGGAGCAGCCGAGAAGTGGGTGGGCAATATTTGGACAACCCTGCATAAGAGTTTGTGAGGAGGGTGGCGATCTAAGGTATTAATCAACCTTTTCTCCTGAATGATGGCTTTTGTTTTTATTCCGGTTGAGAGAGAGAGAGAGAGAGAGAGAGAGAGAGAGAGAGAGAGAGAGAGAGAGTATGTGCTCATAATATCTTCTTCTACCACTGAAGTACTGGAGACGAAAAAAAAGAAAAAAAACTATTACGGTGGTCGAACGAGAGAGAGAGAGAGAGAGAGAGAGAGAGAGAGAGACAGACAGACAGAGACAGAGACAGAGACAGAGACAGAGAGAGAAGAGGGGGAGGGAGGGGAGCAGAAAAGAGAACTAACTTACGAGCCAGGGTTGATGGGAAGTTCTCTACAGTAGTGGGGATGTTGAGGATCTCACCGCATTCAACAAAACAACCAGGCAAGGCTTGGAAGGTCTGATTGTCCATCTCACCGTGGAGTGAACTCAGGATCTGTGGAAGTAGTTATAAAGAATCTTAAGTATTTGGCCATAAGGGTGCATCCTGATTGCGGGCGGGGGGGGGAGGAACAATAGCCGGGGTTGGGCTGAAGCTTTTGAATGTCCGCACTCGAGATGAGTAGGCGGGTGTTGCCATGGCAGCAACATCACGTCACCCTTGGCAACTGCAGGCAGCAAGATCCATATTGCTAAAAAAAAAAAAAAAAAAAAAAAAAAGTAGACGGCATTCCTAAGAAAGTCACAGCTGCTGGATAACAGTATGCTGGGGTACAAACTGCTTCCTGAAAGACACATCATACCCTTGACAAGGTTTAAACCAACAAAATGATGTTTAATTACCACCTGTTGGGATAGATGAGTATGAGTTTGCTCTTGAAATAACAAAAATTACTGTGCTTTTCATAACGCAGTACGGATCACTAAATCTGCATGCATCCTACAGTACAACATGATTACTGAAGGAGAAGGTTATTATAGATAGTCCCATGGGTGATGTGAAAGAAAGTCCTGGTAATGTGTGATTTTCCAACGCAACAGAGAAAAGGTATACAATAATGAAAAAATATATATATATGACAGTTTGCAGAGCACTTCTTTTCCGATGGAGACTCAGTACCTTGGTAAAAGCACATAAGTTTCGCTTAATGACCCATAAGTAGAGCGTTGAAGTGGCCCTACCATTTTACTGGTACAATTTTCAGCCTAATATCATCATTATCTCTCACAGTAATTATAGTGTAAATCTTGACTTGTAATAGAAATTCAACGACCAAAAGGCTATCACCAAATGAGTTTGTATGTATATCAAAATAATCTGACAAAACACACATTTCTTTTTCCCTCCATTCCTCTTCCACTGCTGTGCAATAAATGCTCTGTCACTCTGCATCATATGGCATGTCTCCCATACAGATGATGTAAGTGAAACCTTATTATTAAGCTGCTCTGTATCCATCCTGCCCGGGTGGGTTCAAGTTAACTGTCAACTCTTTACGTCCGAACTTGCACCGGCTCTTGCCAGTGCCTGCTTGCAACCATTGGTAGTGCGGCCAGCGTGTTTTTATTCTTCTGGTACACTAACTCATCCAGTCATATCGGAGAGAGTTCAGTGAGAAATAATTCGGCACCATCGCACCTGCCCTTGGGAGTAAATGAGAGAATTTTCGTTGATCAAACCATTAAATCATCAGAAAAAACAAGTTTTTTTAAATTAAACCAGCCTATACCTAACAACCTTAGGCCTAACCTAATGTTAACCAACTATAATACTGTCAAGAAGCTGGATTGCTAGTTAGGTAGTCTGGAGAGTTTTCCGTACTTCTCACATTTTTTTCGTGACGTGTCAGAGTTGCCAGTTGGCCTGCTATTGTGAGCATAGTTATTTTGTAAGTTGTATATTAAATTTGTGCTCTTTTTCTCTATAATGTTTTATTTATGTGATTTTTAAATTATGTACTTTTATCTCAGTTTGTATACTAAATAATTTAGAGTGTTATGCAGTGTAAGAAAATTCTGGCATGTTTTTGATGTCTCCAGGTTGGTAACTGTTGTAACCGTTGCTCCCTTGACAATGTACAAGAACTTTGTAGAAATAATAGATCACTTTAGAATATACGAAACTTATACAAGGATGGGGAAGTGACTAGAGCAGCTTCAATTTCAGTTCAGTTTGACTATAGTTCAGTGTCGATGTAGTTAGTGAAAACTGTATATCTCGAGTACTTGTGAAAACAGTGAAGTGTAGTTGGAAAATAAGTGTAATTATTGGGAAAATAAAGACAGTGAACTTAAGAAGCCAATGTTTATTTGCTATGCCTCAGCTGATCTCGATGATGCACACCGAAAGGCTGACCATAATAAGAACAGCTCACTAGGCAACGTCCCTCCTATGCTGAACTACTGCTGTTGAAGCCTGTGGCAGTGTTGGACGGGGACGTAACAATACCTTATTTTGGTTGGGAGGACGACGATGGTGTGACGTTGCTGATTATTTTCTTCAGGCATTCAATTTGACATTGCTAATATGACTCATAAAGAAAATGAATTTTTTGTGCAGCCACGTGTGTGAGTTACTGTGATTTAAAACCTCGCGCTTCAACTCACTCAGGCTCACATCTGCCTGCTCTCTCTCAGTCTGGATGCACCCAGACACCTCCCCGTAGACCAAAATGACAATATATAAAGAAGGTTAGAAAGAGGGGTTAATAAGCTTCCTAACCGCACAAGAATACCGCCCATAGAACTATGCAGATATTATTTTCTTTCCCATCTCCCTTTCATAATCAGACTGGTGTGACTTTATCTCATTATGATACTACTAGAGGCCACATGGTTAAAAAAAAAATGCATCAATAAATAATTAAGGTCCATTAGTTTATAGTTACAATAGGTCTTGCAGGGTGGATCTGGGTGGAATATCTCTTCTCATTTTATACATAAAATAAGATCATAAGAAGAGAAGATAATTGCAGTAGGCAGTTGGTTCATGCTAGGCAGCTCCTACATGAATGTGACTAAACTACTAGAATAAAACAGAGATAGCAAAGAAGAAGGCTCTCCCCTGCCCACCAAACCCTCCAGCTGAAACCGGCAGGAAAAGGTGAGAAAGAACACCACGCAGTATAGAAAAATTGACTAGAAAATTTTATAATAAAGTGAAAAGGGAGGTTCATGCAGGTAGAATAAATCTGCTGATCACGAAGGCATAAAGATTTAACCCACTCAGATTCCACCCAACGAGTCTGACCTGACTGAAGCAAAGTAAATGTAACCTGACTTATTACACACCGATATTTACCACCTTGTTACCTTTTTTTTTTTTTCTTTCAGTTTACGGTATGTCCGGTGCTGAAGTGGGACTTCTTCACGTGGTGGCACCGATATGGCCAGGTGGTTTCACTGCCTGGTTATACAAACCTCCCTTAATTCACGCCCTATCCCCCAAAAGGAGGATAGTGGTTTAAAGAAGAAACCTAACATCAGTCTGAAGTTCTGGGTTCACATTTATGAGTCTGGGACTGATACTACTACTACTACTACTACTACTACTACTACTACTACGGTGTGTCCGCTGAGCGGGTGCGGCGATATTCCTCCATACTTAATATCATATGTTACAATAACTCAGTCACAACATTTGTTAACAATTGTCATGGCTTTGATTTTCTTTCCTCATTATTCACTCAACTTTCATTGTGAAGCGTCTTATAACTGTAGTGAAGATAAAGGTACAGTATATACAGCCAGCCTTATATACAACTGAACTCCTTCAGTACAAAGACGTTAATGTACTTGTAAATGTCTAGTGCAACAGTAAATGCTACATAGGAATTCCATAGAAAGTATGAACAAGAATCGGAGATAAGTTCAAATAAATAAATAAATAGTTAATAAATCAATTGATTAAAAATCGCCAGTGAACATTCTGACTGAATCCATTCCAACGATCAGAGAAAAGTTTACGGTTGGAAAGATGCTCCAGAATCATTATATTTAAGATAGATTCAAAGGCTTTAGAAAGACAGAAGATGAGACTGTTTTGGTGGATGGATGGAAGAAATTCTCCTGGCAGTGCAACAGGCACAGTTAAATGCCGCCGGATTTCAGTGATTGCGATTCAAAATTTACAGGAAATAGACACAATGATCAGACTAAAGTAAAAACTAAATAACAATCGTCATTAAACATTAATTTAAAAAAAAGTTAAAAATAGACCATAAAACCATTGAACACACGACCGCGGTTACAGTTCGTAGAGACAGCCTGAATGAGATTAGAGAGAGAGAGAGAGAGAGAGAGAGAGAGAGAGAGAGAGAGAGAGAATGTTTGCTCTTTGAGTGAAGATAAATGTACAAAATAAGTCAAATAACAACCTGGGAAAGTTTATACATAATTCCACGTTGTCAAGCATTAAGGTAAAGTCAAAATAAAGCATGTGAAATGTGTTACCTGGCTGCAATTGTCCAACCGAGCCTGGCAAAACTCCATCGTTCTTGGTCTACTGCACTGAGTCAGTGCTGCGGAAAGGAAGGAAGTAATTGTGAGATTTTGACACGAATGAAGTGATGTGGCAGTAAATATTTACACACCAACATAACCGTATCTGTCTCTCTCTCTCTCTCTCTCTCTCTCTGTATATATATTCATATATATATATATATATATATATATATATATATATATATATATATATATATATATATATATTATATATATATATATATATATATATATATATATATATATATATATATATATATATACTATATATATATATATATATATATATATATATATATATATATATATATATATATATATATATATATATATATATATATATATATATATATATATATATATATATATATATATATATATATATATATATATATATATATATATATATATATATATATATATATATATATATATATATATATATATATATATATATATATATATATATATATATATATATATATATATATATATATATATATATATATATATATATAGTATATACTGGTAATATGTGTCCCCCCCTGTGGTGGGGGGACACAATCTGGCCGCACTATGGGGTGGCACTACTACTCTGCGGCCAGATTGTGTTAGGAAGGATACTGCCACCGTATTCCCTGCGTGTCGTAAAAGGCGACTAAAAGGGGCGGGGTGAGGGGGCTACGGACCCCCTCCTCTGTTTTTTAGTTCCTTAAAGGAGACAGGCCAGAAAAAGCGATGGGGGATGGAGTTATCCCCGTTCCCTGAAGATTGGGTCTATGAATGTGTGTTTATGTAGTACGATTGAGGCTAAAAGGGAGGAGATTGGGAGAATGTTTGTGAGAAGAAAGTTGGATGTGTTAGCTTTGAGTGAAACGAAGATGAAAGGGAAGGGTGAGTCTATGTTTGGAAGTGTGAATGGAAGCTTGTCAGGTGTTGATAGAGGAAGGGCAAGAGAAGGTGTGGCCTTGTTAGTGAGTCCGGCAGTACAGCAGTGTGTGATTGAATGGAAGGAGGTGTCATCGAGACTGATGTGGGTGAAAGCGACGTTTAAACATGAGTTGTGGGTGTTTGTGAGTGCATATGGGCCTGGTAGTGAAAGGGATGAACAAGAGAGGAAGTCTTTCTGGAATGATGTTGATGAGTGTCTGCAGAGTTTTGGAGCGAATGTGAATGTGGTAATGATGGGAGATCTGAATGCTAGAGTGGGCAATGTAACAGTTGAAGGTGTAGTTGGTATGCATGGTGTGCCTGGAAGAAATGAAAATGGGGAACGAATGATAGGGATGTGTGTTGAGCGAGAGATGGTGATTGGATATACGCTGTTTGAGAAGAAAGATATTTATAAGTATACATGGGTGAGACAGGAGGGTGGAATGGTTGTGGATAAAGCATTGATGGACTATGTGGTTGTCTCTAGAAATGTAATAAGAAGATTGTTGGATGTGAGAGTTCTGAGAGGGGAGGGTGGAGGTATGTCTGACCACTACTTGGTGGAGGGAAAGTTAAGAGTAGGTAAGAGATGGGTGAGAGCTAGGAGGGTTAGGTGTGGCAGGGAGGTTTTGAAAGTGAGTGAGTTGGATAAACGAGAGAAAATGATAGAGTATCAGGAGAAATTGAAGGATGTGTGGAATGCAGTGAAAGATCAGGAAAATGGCAGTGTGGAGGAGGAATGGGAGTTGTTTAAGAGTGCTGTGGTGGGGCATGCAGAAGAGGTGTGTGGTGTGAGACGTGTGGGTGGTGGTGTAAGAAAAGGAAGTGAACGGTGGTGTGAGGAAGTAAGTATGGCTGTGGCTGAGAAGAGACATGCATAAAAAGTGTGGCTGCAGAGGAAGGATGAGGTGTCATATGAGAGGTATAAGGGAAAGAGGAATAGGGCGGGAAGGGCTGTGTGATGCTAAAGTGGCAGCAGATGAGAGGTTGGGTAGATGGCTGACAGAGAATTTTCAACAGAATAAGATAATGTTCTGGAAGGAGGTTAAAAGGGTGCGAAAGGGAGAGTCTGCGAAGGAAGAGCGAGTAAAAGCAGTGGATAGAAGGATGTTCATTGAGATGGATGCAGTAAGGAAGAGATGGGCAGAGTATTTGGAAAGATTGTTAAATGTAGAGGAGGAAAGGGTGGCTGAGATTGTGGTGGATGGAAGGGTGCGAGGAATAAATGTGTTGGGAGAGTTGAATGATTCTTTGATCACGAAGGAGGAAGTGGAGAAGGCAGTAAAGGAGATGAAAACAGGGAAAGCTGCAGGTATGGATGGGTGTGCTGTGGAATGCCTGAAGGGTGGTGGAGTGATTATTGTTGACTGGTTAGTAAGACTGTTGAATGTGTGCTTTGTGAAAGGTATGGTGCCAATTGACTGGGCAAGTGCTTGCGTGGTCCCTTTGTATAAAGGCAATGGTGATAAGTATGAATGTACTAGCTTTAGGGGTATAAGTCTGTTGAGTGTTGTAGGTAAGGTGTATGGTAGAGTGTTAATTATGAGAGTTAGAGAGGGTACAGAGGGAGTGATTGGTGATGAGCAATTTGGCTTTAGGAGAGGGAAGGGATGCGTGGATCAGGTGTTCACTGTGAGACAAGTGTGTGAAAAGCATTTAGCGAAAGGTAAGGATGTGTTTTTGGCATTCATGGATTTAGAGAAAGCGTATGATAGAATTGATAGGGAGGCTTTGTGGACTGTTTTAAGATTGTATGGACTTGATAATTGGTTACTAAAAGGGGTGAAAAGTTTTTATGTAAATAGTAGAGCGTGTGTAAGAGTGGGAAATGCTATAAGTGATTGGTTTCCCATGAGAGTGGGGCTGCGACAGGGATGTGTGATGTCGCCTTGGTTGTTTAATATTTATATGGATGGTGTTGTAAGGGAGGTGAATGCAAGAGTTTTAGGTGGAGGTCTGAGTCTGGTGAATGTTGATGGTGGAGAGTGGAATCTGAAGCAGCTGCTGTTTGCAGATAATACTGCACTGGTGGCTGATTCAGAAGAGAGATTGAGACAGTTGGTAGAGGAGTTTGGAAGGGTGTGTGATAGGAGGAAATTGAAAGTCAATAAGAGTAAAATGATGAAGTGTATGAGGTTGGTAGATGGTAGGAGGATGAATATAGTTCTGAATGATGAGTTGCTTGAGGAGGTAGAGTGTTTTAAATATTTAGGGTCACATGTTGCTGTGGCTGGAAAAATAGATGCAGAAGTGAAGTTTAGAATGAATGAAGTATGTAAGATGCTGGGAGGAATGAAAAGTATTTAGATGTCGTTAACTTAGAATGGATGTAAAGAGCAGGCTGTATGAGGGTGTTGTGGTACCGACTGTGTTATATGGGGCTGAAAAATGGAATATGGGTGTAGCAGAGAGGAAAAGTTTGAATGTAATGGAGATGAGGTGTCTGAGGAGTATGTGTGGAGTGACGCGTGTGGATCGAGTGCGAAATGATGAAGTGCGAAGGAGAACTGGAGTTGTTCAGGAGATGGCTGGTAGTGTTGAGTAGAGGGTGTTGCAATGGTTTAGGCATATGGAGAGAATGGATAATGAGCGATTAGTGAAAAAGATAACTAGATCTGATGTGAGAGGTGTAAGGCTGGGAGGGAGGCCACGAATAGGATGGATGGACAGTGTGAAGAGAGCGCTGGATGCGAGAGGAATGTCTATTGAACAAGGAAGAGTGGCTGTGGATGACAAAAATAAATGGAGAGAAATTGTGAATAAATAAATGATGACACAGCCCTGAGAGGATATTCTACCGCATTTGGTCTGATCAGCTAGTCAGGTCAGGTGCGGGTAAACGGATGGGTCTATTACGATGTGGCAGGGATAAACCAGCTCTGTTGTCGGGCCCTGCTGCAGATGTCACTGACTGCACTGCGCAGTTGACCCTTGTGCGGTGTGGTGCGGTGAGGATCTGTCCGTTCTCCTCTTTGGGGCTAAGATGCGAATGAATGTGTTTGAATAAGTAAATGGGGAGTGTGTCGTCCTATCTCGGCTACCTCCCTTTCCTTGGGGGAAGCAGCCTAGGTATATATATATATATATATATATATATATATATATATATATATATATATATATATATATATTTTAAATAACAGAACGGAGGAAGGAAAAACAAATGGGAAAAAAAAAAATCCATACACCAGATTACTGGTGTCCTCTATTCATAAAATATCAGTAACAGTTAGACTTGAACAGTTGTGGGTTGAAATTTGGAGGAAAACAACTCTGGGGAAGCGAGTTCCAGAGAGATGCAGTTCGGGGAATGAAAGTCATGAGCGCTACCTGATGCCCGTGTAGCACGAGGGAAGGCATGGAGAGGTGGCACCATGGACGCAACTTCGTCTGAACATTTTCCAAAAAAATATCTGTAAAATAATGCAAGGGAGGCAACATTCCTTCTTACTTGCAGGGGAGGTAGTTTATATGTAATGGCAGGGTTGTTAATGATTCTAACAGCTTTATTCTGAATTTTGTCTAGTTGTCTTAATGCAACCTCTCCACAACCATTCCACAAGGGTGAGCAATATTCAAGCTGAGAGCGCACATGACTCTTATAAATTATAGCTAACTGCTCATCGGCGAAGAAATTACGGACTCTGTACAATAATCCAAGTTCCTTTGAGGCGGTTTTAGCAAGTGATCTGACATGAGAGGTCCAGCTGAGGGCACTGTTAAGTGAGACACCAAGAATTTCAATACTTTTGGAGATGGGAATATTAGTAGCACTGAAGGTAATGTACGAATCTGGCAATATCTGTCTATTAGTAAACTGTATATATTTAGTTTTACTAGCATTAAAAGAGACAAGGTTGTTTTGTCCCCATTCACAGATTGTAGATAGATCTTGATTTATGGAGATGGCTGGACTGAGTTGAGAGGTAGAGATATTAGACTTTGTAAATGGATGTCTGAGTGTGAATGAACTATGTAGTGTTGAGTCATCTGCACATGAGTGAGCGGGATTGTGAGTGACAGATAAGAGATCATTAATATGAACCAGAAATAGGGTTGGCGCCAGAACTGATCCCTGCGGCACGCTGGCGTTAAATTGAGTGGAAATTCGAATATACATCATCTACTTTTACTCTTATTTTCCTGTCACTAAGATAAGAAGAAATCAAAGGAACAAAAGACGTTAGTCCATAGCAAGGGAGTTTGGACAGCAGGGAACGGTGCCATACTCTGCCGAAAGCTTTAGAGATATCAAGAGCTACTGCATGAGTTTCTCCAAAAATATCAATTGATTGATGGATGGTATGAGTTAAGAGATTGAGTATGTCAATAGTGGATCTTTCGTGGCGAAAACCGTATTGTCTATCACTAATTAAGTTGTTGGATTCAAGATGTTTAACAATATGCTTATTAATTAAAGTTTCAAATACCTTACCAAGAGAAGATGTGACAGCTATTGGTCTGCAATTGGAGGGGTCAGACGAACTTCCTTTCTTCGGAACTGGGTGGATATTGGCTTCTTTCCATGAATTTGGGAATAAAGAAGTACGTATGCATAGTCTGAATAATTTTGCTAGGACAGAGGCAAGTTCAGGGGAACACTTTTTCAAAACAATTGGCGGAATTCCATCTGGGCCTGGAGCTTTGTTGGTAGGTAAATTGTCTAGGATGGATTTTACGAATCCTGTCTGTATTTTAAGTGGGGCAATTTCGGGACAATCAAGTTCCAGTACTGAGACATTCTGGCTGGTATCATCTATGGTAGAGTTTCTTGCAAAGGTACTAGCATAGATATCTGCTTTCCCACGTGGGTCATTTGTAATATTGCCATCTGAAGATTTTAGTGGGGGAATGGAAGATGACTTGTTAAAGTTATTATTGAAAAAATTAAGAGTTGACCAGAATATTCTATTGTCATTAGGGTTGTTAAGTAGTTTTGATGCTTGCTTTTGAAGAAAGTTTGATTTAGATAGATTTAATACAGCTTTTGCATGATTTCTAGCAATTTTTAATTGGGAGAGTGATTCAGATGTTTTTGATTTTAATTAAGAGTTATATGCTAATGTCTTTTGGGCTGTTGCTCTGGCACAATTGCCATCAAACCATTTTGGAGAGTTTGATCTTTTAGTGAATTGTTTACTTGGTATGAATAAATTCATACCAGCTAGTATTAAGTCGCAAATGTGGGACTGGGTAGAATTGGGATCACTAGAGAAGAAAGACTGCCATGGAACATCAGCAAGATAATTTCTAAATCCATCCCAGTCTGCCCTGCCAAAGTGCCATCGGGTCACCCTGACAGGTTCGGAATGGGAAGGTGTAGGAGGGTTAACTAATGAGGCTTTGATGAGATTGTGGTCAGAGGATCCAAGTGGTGACAGTACCTCTATCCTGTATTGATCTGGATTATTTGTCAAGAATAAATCCTAGAGATGGGCATTATGGTCAGGATTATCAGGTATTCTGGTTGGTTGCTTTACCAACTGGGTGAGATTAAACGATTCCGCAAACAGCTCGCATTCTAGACCAGCGTCGTCAGTCCGGGCAGAATGCAAGAACCATTCAACATTGTGTATGTTAAAATCACCCAAAATGGTAATTTCATTGCCAAGGGCAAGGTCAAGGTTACTCAACTGAGTGGATATGGAATCAAATACACTGGGTTCCGAAGAAGCATTGGGGGAACGATAAATAAATAAATAT